>NC_042986.1:36096838-36226838 GCF_901001165.1 Salmo trutta | reverse complement strand
AGATACCTCTGGAACAGCTGGGGGTCCCCGGGGAGAGAAGTAAGAACCACTGACTGATTAAGACAACCTTTCTCAAATGGCACTAGGCCGTACGGGAATCTTTCACAAGACACCGTCACTGACCATAGTCATAGGGTGAATTCGGAAAGAGTGGGACAAGTAGGACAACTTGAAGTAACTAAAGTGGGACAGTCTTATAGGCTTTTCCAATTGAGGAAAGAGATCCAGTTTACATTCGGGACCCCCTGTACTCAGGATAGGGGGGGGCTCTGGTTCTTGAAGTACTACTGTATTTCCTGTTCATTTTTTCGTGTAGTAGTGTTATTAGTAGTGTTATTAGTAGTGTTATTAGTACTGTTAATAATACTGTTATTAGTACTGTTATTAGTACTGTTATTAGTACTGTTATTAGTACTGTTATTAATACTGTTATTAGTACTGTTATTAGTACTGTTAATAATACTGTTATTAATACTGTTATTAGTACTGTTATTAGTAGTGTTATTAGTACTGTTAATAATACTGTTATTAGTACTGTTACTAATACTGTTATTAGTACTGTTAATAATACTGTTATTAGTACTGTTAATAATACTGTTAATAATACTGTTATTAGTACTGTTATTAGTACAGTTAATAATACTGTTACTAATACTGTTATTAGTACTGTTAATAATACTGTTAATAATACTGTTATTAGTACTGTTATTAGTACTGTTATTTGTACTGTTATTAATACTGTTATTAGTACTGTTACTAATACTGTTATTAATACTGTTATTAATACTGCTATTAGTACTGTTATTAGTACTGTTATTAGTACTGTTATTAGTACTGTTAATAATACTGTTATTAGTACTGTTATTAATACTGTTATTAGTACTGTTATTAGTACTGTTATTAGTACTGTTAATAATACTGTTATTAGTACTGTTACTAATACTGTTATTAGTACTGTTATTAGTACTGCTATTAATACTGTTATTAATACTGTTATTAATACTGTTATTAGTACTGTTATTTGAGTGAATTCTGAAAAAGTGGGAAACTTTTTACATTTCCGTCTTCTGTTACCTCGTCAGACGTCTATTCGACATATTAGCCCAACACATTAGGCATTTCTGAAATCCTCAGATGGTTCCTAATCACCAAAAATTGAATTGTCATTTTGGTACAATTAGGACTATAATGATGGTGTCCCAGTTTATCAAACCTTTTGTCCCAGTCTACCAAATATGAACTGAAAATATGGTTTTGACTCCTGTGAATATGATCAACATTATATATATTTTAAATTAGGAAACATCTTGAGGATTTCAGAAATGTAACTTAATATGTTGGATAGATATTCCTCTTATTGCATTCACAAACTATTCATACCCCTTGACTTATTCCACAGTTTGTTGTTACAGCCTGAATTCAAAATATATATATTTTTTTATTCACCCATCTACACACAAAATCTCCATAATGACACTGAAATGTTGAAATGTTATCAAATGTAAGGAAAATTAAATACAGAAATATCGAATTTACATACGTAAGTATTCACAACCCTGATTCAATACTTTGTAGAAGCACTTTTGGCAGGGATTACAGTTGGGTAAATCTCTAATAGCTTTCCACAACTGGATTGTTCAAAATTTGCTCATTATTATTTGTTTAATTCTTCAAGCTCTGTCAAATTGGTTGTTGATCATTGCTAGACAACCATTTCAGGTCTTGCCATAGGTTTTCAAGTAGATTTAAGTCAAAACTGTAACTTGGCTGCCCAGGAACATTTACTGTCTTCTTGCTAAGCAACTCCAGTGTTGAAAGGTTAATTCATCTCCCAGTGTCTGGTGGAAAGCAGACTGAAGCAGGTTTTCTCTAGGATGTTGCCTGTGTTTAGCTCCATTCCGTTTATTTGTTATCCTGAAAAACTCCTCAGTCCTTAACGATTACAAACATACCCATAACATGATGCAGCCACCACTTTGCTTGAACATATGGAGTGGCACTCAGTAATATGTTGCATTGGATTTGGCCAAACCATAACAGTTTGGATTCAGGACAACAAAAAAAAATGTGTCAGTATTACTTTTGTGCCTTTTATTCTGTACAAGTTTCCTTATTTTCACTCTGTCAATTAGGTTAGTATTGTGAAGTAACTGCAATGTTGTTGATCCATCCTCAGTTTTCTTCTATCACAGCCAATAAACTCAGCAACTGTTTTAAAGTCACCATTGGCCTCATGGTGAAATCCCTGAGCGGTTTCATTCCTCTCCAGCAACTGAGTTAGGAAGGACGCCTGTATCTTTTTAGTGACTGGGTGTATTGATATACCATCCAAAGTGTAATTAATAACGTCACCATACTCAAAGGGATATTCAATGTCTGCTTTTTTTTGTCTATCTACCAATAGATGCCCTTCTTTGCGATGCATTGGAATTGTATGTGTGGGGTACAGAGATGAGGTAGTCATTAAAAATAATTTTAAACACTAGTATTGCACATAGAGTGAGTCCATGCAACTTATTTTGTGACTTGTTAATAACAATTTTTACTCCTGAACTTATTTAGGCGTTGCCATAACAACGGGGTTGAATTCTTATTCAATCAAAACATTTTAGCTTTTCACATTTTATTTTTTATTTTAATACATTTTAAATTCAGGCTGAAACACAACAAAATGTGGAAAAAGTAAATGGGTGTGAATACTTTCTGAAGGCACTGCAATATGTAATGACATAACACAACCCGTTAGATAGACTGAATGACACTCACTCATGGTTGGACAAAAAGAGCTGTGAGCAAAACCACGGCCCAAAATATTCAACTACATTTTAATTATCAGCAAAAGAGCAAGAAACCCTTTTGTGAAATGTAAAGAACCATTGAAGAGCTCAAAGGGTTCTTTGAGTCATTATGGCTCCACATAGAACCATCACCCTTCCCAAAGAACCCTTGAGGATCCCTCATTTTTTTTGTGTGATTGCCTATAACAAAAAAAGAAACATATAAGCCTACTACAGGGGTGGAAAGTATTGAAATATCCTACTCAAGTAGGAGTACATTTACTTTAATGACATTTAAAATGACTGGTGTAAAACTACTATTAAAACTACTGACCTTGATAATTAGCTCATTTCCCTAAGGTTACCGGAACATTGTTAAACATGATCTTTTCCATGCATTAAATTTTTAAAAAGAAGAGAGAAATGAATGTACAGTACGAACTAAGTTCACTTATATAATGCTGCAACAAGGCACATCTGTATGTAAAAAATACATTTTTTGTCAAAAATATACTATTAACATTTGAATATAAATTGAACATTCAAAGCAATTAAAACGTATTGATTAATTAAAAAGCAATACAAAATAAAGTTCATAAACAATAAAGCTGCCAGAAATTCAATATACTGTACTTCTGACTCCAGAAATAAACTTGTCTAATTCTTTCTTAGCCTTCATTCACCCCTCTTTTACTTTTACTTGTCCATAGGACTGGTTAGTGGTTAGAGCGTTGGGCCTGTAACTGAAAGGTTGCTGGATCAAATCCCAGAGCCGACAGGGTAAAAAATCTGTCGTTCTGCCCTTGAGCAAGGCAGTTAAATCATGGTTCCCCGGGCGCTGAAGGCGTAGATGTGGATTAATACAACCCCCCGCATCTCTCTAATTCAGAGGGGTTGGATTAAATGCGAAAGATCCATTTCAGTTGAAGGCATTCAGTTGTATAACTGACTAGGTAAGTCTGTTTCCTATTCACCAACTCTTTCCCTTACTTTGACACTCATTCCCTCACAAACTCCATCACCTGGGGTGGAAAAAGTACTGAAATATCCAACTCAAGTAGAAGTGAAATGACTGACTTAAAAAAATATATAATGCTTAGCGCTAAATCAATTCAGAGCATGGAATCTTGACATAAGCAGGTAAGCTAATAGTTGACAGATAGTGGAAACGATGCTCAATGCCTAATAATCTATTTTGATCAAAGGTAAGTAGTCTAGCTGTTTTATCCAATGCATATCAATTGATTCATTAACCAAAAGTGAGAAGGAATGAACCACTGTATGATGAATTTGGACTTGGACATTGATCCCTATGATACGCCAGTAGGCTTATCCAACTGTGTTGATGGGTCGGAGAATGGAACAACAACTATAAAGAAAATGAGGACTATACAAGACAAAAGCTGCATACAGGAGCTCGTAAAACGTCACTTTATTCTCAAGAGAAGCAACCCCCATCTCAATCAGTTCACGTGACAGATAGGAATTTATATTGTTGATACAGGTCAGACATAGGTCATCAGCTCCAATTTCCACTCAAAACAAAAATAATCAGAAAATCCTGTATTGATAAATCAACTTGAATTCAGAGGTTGATGTAAAACACGCTAGTTAATTTACATTTGTGTACCTCCATTTAACATGATATATTATGTTCTCCAATTCAAATGCTTTGTTCTCCACTGGGATTCTCTGCCTCTAACCCTATTACAGGGGCTGAGTCACTGGCTTACTGGTGTTCTTCCATGCCGTCCATGGGAGGGGTGCGTCACTTGAGTGGGTTGAGTCACTGACGTGGTCTTCCTGTCTGGGTTGGGGTCCCCCCCCCCCCCCCCGGGTTGTGCCGTGGCGGAGATCTTTGTGGGCTATACTCGGCCTTGTCTTAGGACGGTAAGTTGGTGGTTGGAGACATCCCTCTAGTGGTGTGGGGGCTGTGCTTTGGCAAAGTGGGTGGGGTTATATCCTGCCTGTTTGGCCCTGTCCGGGGGTATCATCGGATGGGGCCACAGTGTCTTCTGATCCCTCCTGTCTCAGCCTCCAGTATTTATGCTGCAGTAGTTTATGTGTCAGGGGGCTAGGGTCAGTCTGTTTCATCTGGAGTATTCTCTTGTCTTATCCGGTGTCCTGTGTGAATTTAAATATGCTCTCTCTAATTCTCTCTTTCTCTCTTTCTTTCTTTCTCTCGGAGGACCTGAGCCCTAGGACCATGCCTCAGGACTACCTGGCATGATGACTCCTTGCTGTCCCCAGTCCACCTGGCCGTGCTGCTGCTCCAGTTTCAACTGTTCTGCCTGCGGCTATGGAACCCTGACCTGTTCACCGGACGTGCTTGTTGCACCCTCGACAACTACTATGATTATTATTATTTGACCATGCTGGTCATTTATGAACATTTTAACATCTTGACCATGTTCTGTTATAATATCCACCCTGCACAGCCAGAAGAGGACTGGCCACCCCTCATAGCCTGGTTCCTCTCTAGGTTTCTTCCTAGGTTTTTGGCCTTTCTAGGGAGTTTTTCCTAGGGAGTTTTTCCTAGCCACTGTGCTTCTTTCACATGCATTGCTTGCTGTTTGGGGTTTTAGGCTGGGTTTCTGTACAGTACTTTGAGATATCAGCTGATGTACGAAGGGCTATATAAATACATTTGAATTGAAACAAATTGAATTTGTTACGAATTGGAACGGCCAGGTTGGGTAAATAGCCTGCCCACACACCTGTCATGTGAAAGGGGTTTGTTAAGTGGAAAAATGTACCTGTGAACAATCTTATGATCAAGTTATGTTTACCCCTTTGCACAGGGAGAGATGATAATCCCTTTAAAAGTGTCCATACCGTCACAGATCTTAATGCGTAATGCTGCATGGACTTAAAGGCCTACAGGAGATGAAGCATCTTGTTTGCTGTATCAAATTTCTGTTGTGATTCAATGCAGTATTCAACACATTAGTCAATGTAAGAAAAGCACATCAACGGCTCCCATGGGAATCATATCACTGCATACTTCAAGTCAGGAACAGGTTAAATCAAGGGCCTCGAAAAGAAGTTTAACATGGTTATCCAACTATTGAATTACATTCATCAAGACCTTCATTGAGAACATTTAACATTCTGGATATGGTCAGATAGTTAGCAGAGGCTTTGAGTGACATTTCCATTCATATGTTTTGCTCCAAAATAAAGTAATATGTCTTCAGTTGGTGCTGTGGAGATCAACAATTCAGAGAAAGGTTAGTTTCACTAGATGGCAGCATTTTACCTCCAATCTGACGTTGTCAGTCTGACATTGCCTTGAAGCAAATATTCTGTCTGTGTGTGTGTATGTGTGTGTGTGTGTGTGTGTGTGTGTGTGTGTGTGTGTGTGTGTGTGTGTGTGTGTGTGTGTGTGTGTGTGTGTGTGTGTGTGTGTGTGTGTGTGTGTGTGTGTGCGCGTGAAATAGCACATATGGAATCATGTAGTAACCAGAAAAGTGTTAAACAAATCAAAACATATTTGAGATTCTTCAAAGTAGCTACCCTTTGCCTTGAAGACAGCTTTGCACACTCTCAAACAGCTTCATGAGGTAGTCACCTGGAATGCATTTCAATTAACAGGTGTGCCTTGTTAAAAGTTAATTTGGGGAATTTCTTTCCTTCTTAATGCGTTTGAGCCAATCTGTTGTGTTGTGACATGGTAGGGTTATACAGAAGATAGCTCTATTTGGTAAAAGACCGAGTCCATATTATGGTAAGAACAGCTCAAATCAGTAAAGAGAAATGACAGTCCATCATTACTTTAAGACATGAAGGTCAGTCAATACGGAAAATTCTTCAAGTGCAGTTGTAAAAGATAATCAAGCGCTATGATGAAACTGGCTCTCATGAGGACCACCACAAGAAAGGAGACCCAGAGTTACCTCTCCTGCAGAGGATAAGTTCATTAGAGTTACCAGCCTCAGAAATTGCAGCCCAAATAAATGCTTCACAGAGTTCAAGTAACAGACGCATGTCAACATCAACTGTTCAGAGGATACTGCATGAATCAGGCCTGCATGGTCGAATTGCTGCAAAGAAACCACTACTAAAGGACACCAATAAGAAGAAGAGACTTGCTTGGGCTAAGAAACAAGAGCAGTGGACATTAGACTGGTGGAAATCTGTCCTTTGGTCTGACGAGTCAAATTTGATATTTTTGGTTCCAACCGCTGTGTCTTTGTGAGACGCAGAGTAGGTGAACGGAAGATCTCCACATGTATGTTTCCCACCGTGAAGCATGGAGGAGGAGGTGTGATGGTGTGGGGGTGCTTTCCCGGGGACACTGTCTGTGATTTATTTTGAATTCAAGGCACACTTAACCAGCATTGCTACCACAGCATTCTGCAGCAATACGCCATCCCATCTGGTCTGCGCTTAGTGGGACTATCATTTGTTTTTCAACAGGACAATGACCCAACACACCTCCAGGCTGTGTAAGGGCTATTTGACCAAGAAGGAGAGTAATGAAGTGCTGCATCAGATGATCTGGCCTCCACAATTACCCGACCTCAAACTAATTGAGATGGTTTGGGATGAGTTGGACCACATAGTGAAGGAAAAGCACCCAACAAGTGTCAGCACAAGAGTTGTTCGTCGGGAGCTTCATGAAATGGGTTTCCATGGTCGAGCAGCAGCACACAAGCCTAAGATAACCATGTGCAATGCCAAGCGTCGGCCGGAGTGGTGTAAAGCTTGCTGCCATTGGACTCTGGAGCACTGGAGTGATGAATCACACTTCCCCATCTGGCAGTCAGACGGACAAATCTGGGTTTGGCGGATGCCAGGAGAATGCTACCTGCCGAAATGCATAGCACCAACTGTAAAGTTTGGTGGAGGTGGAATAATGGTCTGGGGCTGTTTTTCATGGTTTGGGCTAGGCCCCCTGGCCTGCACAGAGCCCTGATCTCAATCCCATCGAACATCTTCGGGACGAATTGGAAGTCCGACTGCGAGCCAGGCCTGAACACCCATCATCAGTGCCTGACCTCACTAATGCTCTTGTGGCTAAATGGAAGCAAGGCCCTGCAGAAATGTTCCAACATCTAGTAGAAAGCCTTCCCAGACGAGTGGAGGCTATTATAGCAGCAAAGGGGGGACCAACTCCATATTAATGCCCATGATGTTGTAATGAGATTTTCGACAAGCAGGTGTCCACATACTTTTGGTCATATAGTGTACCTTTGTTGTCAACATGTCATCATGACATAAGTCACTCCGCTTTACACTTCATTACCAAAGCTTGTAAAGTGTAGCAGTCCAAATCTATAAATATTCACTGGAACCACTGCGCTCTAGAAAAGTGGAACAATGTCAGTGACTTCACACTGTACCTTTGGAGTGGTGAGGGCTGGGACCTTCATAGGGGTGAGGGTTGGGTTCTTTGTAGTGGTGAGGGCTGGGACCTTCGTAGGGGTGAGGGTTGGGGTCTTTGTAGTGGTGAGGTTTGGGACCTTCGTAGGGGTGAGGGTTGGGTTCTTTGTAGTGGTGAGGGCTGGGACCTTCATAGGGGTGAGGGTTGGGTTCTTTGTAGTGGTGAGGGCTGGGACCTTCGTAGGGGTGAGGGTTGGGGTCTTTGTAGTGGTGAGGTTTGGGACCTTCGTAGGGGTGAGGGTTGGGTTCTTTGTAGTGGTGAGGGCTGGGACCTTTGTAGGGGTGAGGGTTGGGTCTTTGTAGTGGTGAGGGCTGGGACCTTCATAGGGGTGAGGGTTGGGGTCTTTGTAGTGGTGAGGGTTGGGGCCTTCGTAGGGGTGAGGGTTGGGGACTTTGTAGTGGTGAGGGCTGGGACCTTCATAGGGGTGAGGGTTGGGGTCTTTGTAGTGGTGAGGGTTGGGACCTTCGTAGGGGTGAGGGTTGGGGTCTTTGTAGTGGTGAGGGCTGGGACCTTTGTAGGGGTGAGGGTTGGGTCTTTGTAGTGGTGAGGGCTGGGACCTTCATAGGGGTGAGGGTTGGGGTCTTTGTAGTGGTGAGGGTTGGGACCTTCGTAGGGGTGAGGGTTGGAGACTTTGTAGTGGTGAGGGCTGGGACCTTCATAGGGGTGAGGGTTGGGGTCTTTGTAGTGGTGAGGGTTGGGACCTTCGTAGGGGTGAGGGTTGGGGTCTTTGTAGTGGTGAGGGCTGGAACCTTCGTAGGGGTGAGGGTTGGGTTCTTTGTAGTGGTGCGGGCTGGGACCTTCGTAGGGGTGAGGGTTGGGGTCTTTGTAGTGGTGAGGGTTGGGACCTTCGTAGGGGTGAGGGTTGGGTCTTTGTAGTGGTGAGGGCTGGGACCTTTGTAGGGGTGAGGGTTGGGGTCTTTGTAGTGGTGAGGGCTGGGACCTTCGTAGGGGTGAGAGTTGGGGTCTTTGTAGTGGTGAGGGATGGGACCTTCGTAGGGTTGAGGGTTGGGGTCTTTGTAGTGGTGAGGGCTGGGACCGTTGTAGGGTTGAGGGTTGGGGTCTTTGTAGTGGTGAGGGCTGGGACCGTTGTAGTGGTGAGGGTTGGGTCTTTGTAGTGGTGAGGGCTGGGACCGTTGTAGGGGTGAGGGCTGGGGCCGTTGTAGGGGTGAGGGTTGGGACCGTTGTAGGGGTGAGGGTTGGGGCCAGGAGTCGAACAAAGACAGGCAGACACGAAGACTGACAGGCAGACAGACAGACAGGCAGCAGCTGAGGGCACTTTGTAGTGGTGCGGGTTGGGGCCTGGGTTCTTTGTCGTGGTGAGATTATGGCCTTCATAGGGGTGAGGGTTGGGGCCTGGGTAGTGGTGAGGGTTGGGGCTTTTGTAGTGGTAAAATTAGTGCCTTCGTAGTGGTAAGGGTTGGGGCCTTCATAGTGGTAAGGGTTGGGGTCTGGGGCCTTGGTAGTGGTAAGGGTTGTGGCCTTGGTAGTGGAAAGGGTTGAGGACTGGGGCCTTGGTAATGGTAAGGGTTGGGGCCTTGGTAGTGGTGAGGGTTGGGGCCTGGGGCCTTGGTAGTGGTAACGGTTGGGGTCTGGGGCCTTGGTAGTGGTAAGGGTTGGATCCTTCGTAGTTGTGAGGATTGGGGCCAGGAGTCGAACAAAGACAGGCAGACACGAAGACAGACAGACAGACAGACAGACAGACAGACAGACAGACAGACAGACAGACAGACAGACAGACAGGCAGCAGCTGAGGGCACAGAGCTGGGAGGTCACTGCCTGGCGGAGCTGTCAAGCTGTGTGGTTTATATGGGACCATGTGTCACTGAGACTTGGACAGTAAAGCTACAGTTTATCACGATCAAGATACCCCAAATAATTATAAACAATAAATACATATTTTCTCCCAACAGCAGGTGGCCTGGAAAGGGTGTGAGTGTGTGTTTTGAGATGAATTATTTCATTCTCTGAATAGAGACACCCAATTACCCTAAGACCTGTTACCCAGTACATTAGTCTGTATTCTCCTCTGAAGAATCATGTTCTGTATAAGTAAACTCAATAGGAATGTTAAACTATATATTTCTATAGGACTAATGTCCAGAACAGCTGGGAGATATGAACCTTTAGTGAAGTGCCTGATTCCAGCAGCGTTGACCTAATTGTCTTTCTACACCACTCCATAATTCCATTTCTTACAGACTTTTGGGACGGTTCTGTCCTTGAGGGACACTGGCGCCCAGGAACTTTGTCCTACCATTTCAAAGATCCAAAACATGACAGCCTTAGTCAACCTTGAAACCCAAATGTGATGAGCAACCAGCTGTTAGACACTCCACAATGTACCTAAATCACATAAGTTTCAAACCACTTTGTCATTGCCTACAAGGAGCTATTATGGATGCTGCTGGTAAAATAACAATATAGTTAACTAAATTATATTTAAATTACTGTATAAAGCAATTGTGAAGACAATAATATTCAGTACTTGACTAGGTAAATACACTGAGAAGAAAACTTAAAAACAGGAAGTCACAATGAAATAGACATACCGTTAAACACAACTCAACACAACTCAACCCAACACAACTCAACCCAACCCATCTCAACACAACTCAACCCAAAACAAATCAACCTATCCCAACACAACTCAACCCAACCCAACACAACTGAACATCCCAACACAACTCAACCCAGCACAAGCCGGGTGCACAAAGTATTTGTTTCTGATCCGACTGTAGATCCCAGAATGACTAGTTCAGGTTGAACCATACAGACAGACAGACAGACAGACAGACAGCCAGACAGACAGACAGACAGACAGACAGACAGACAGACAGACAGACAGACAGACAGACAGACAGACAGACAGACAGACAGACAGACAGACAGACAGACAGACAGAGCATTCAGAAAGTATTCAGACCCCTTGACTTTTTCCACATGTTACGTTACAGCCTTATTCTAAAATGGATTAAATCGTTTTTTCCCTTATCAATCTACACACAATACCCCATAATGACAAAGCACAAACAGGTTTTTAGAATTCTTTTGCAAAAAACTTTGTTGAAGTACCTTTAGCAGCGATAAGAGCCTCAAGTCTTCTTCAGTATGAAGCTAGGCACACCTGTATTTGGGGAGTTTCTCCCATTCTTCTCTGCATATCTTCTCAAGCTCAGTCAGGTTGGATGGGGAGTGTTGCTGCACAGCTATTTTCAGGTCTCCCCAGAGATGTTCGATCGGGTTCAAGTCTGGGCTCTGGCTGAGCCACTCAAGGACATTCAGAGACTTGTCCAAAAGCCACTCCTGCGTTGTCTTGGCTGTGTGCTTAGGGTCGTTGTCCTGTTGGAAGGTGAACCTTTGCCCCAGTCTGAGATCCTGAGTGCTATGGACCAGGTTTTTATCAAGGATCTCTCTTGTCTTTGCTCCGTTCATCTTTCCCTCAATACTGAATAGTCTCCCAGTCCCTGCCACTGAAAAACATCCCCACAGCATGATGCTGCCACCACCATGCTTCACTGTAGGGATAGTGCCAGGTTTCCTCCAGTGGTGATGTTTGGCATTCAGGCCAAAGAGTTCAATCTTGGTTTCATCAGAGCAGAGAATCTTGTTTCTCATGGACTGAGTCCAAGCGGGCTGTCATGTGCCTTTTACTGAGGAGTGACATCCATCTGGCCACTCTACCATAAAGGCCTGATTGGTGGAGTGCTGCAAAGATGGTTGTCCTTCTGGAAGGTTCTCCCATCTCCACAGAGAAACTCTGGAGCTCTGTCAGAGTGACCATCAGGTTCAAAGTCACCTCCCTGACTAAGGCCCTTCTCCCCCGATTGCTCATTTTGGCAGGGCGGCCAGCTCTAGGAAGAGTCTTGGTGGTTCTAAACATCTTCCATTTAAGAGTGATGGAGGCCACTGTGTTCTTGGGGACCTGCAGAAATGTTTTTTGTACCCTTCCCCAGATCTGTGCCTTGACACAATCCTGTCTCGCAGCTCTAAGGAGAATTCCTTTGACCTCATGGCTTGGTTTTTGTTCTAACATGCAGTGTCAACTGAGGGAACATATATAGACAATTCAATTTACCACATGTAGACTCCAATCAAGTTGTAGAAACATCTCAAGGATGATCAATGGTAACAGGATGCACCTGAGCTCAATTTCAAGTCTCATAGCAAAGGGTCTGAATACTTATGTAAATAAGGTATTTCTGTATTTAATTTTTAATACATTTGCAAACATTTCCAAAAACCAGTTTCGCTTCGTCATTGTGGCGTATTGTGTGTAGATTGATGAGGAAACTTTTTTTTAACATTCATTTTAGAATTAGGCTGTAACGTAACAAAATGTGGAAAAAGGGAAGGGGTCTGAATACTTTCCGTATACACTGTTTGAGTACATTCATTGCTGGCACTTTGGGCTCTGCAGATAAGCCCCGTGTTGCACAGGACCTGGATCCATTTCAGCCAGGACAACCAGCGGTGACCCAGCGGTGACCCAAAAGCCAATAGAAAGCTGGTTGCAACAGGCTGGATGCGTCACCAGTATATATGGTTTAACAAATAGAGGTTTTGGATCTGCTTTAGATCCTGTAATAAGATAAAGGATTCCGTGCTGAGTTATTATCAGTTTCCTTCATGTCAGCAGTGACAGCTAAACCACACTGCGTGTGGTGAGGTAATCTAGTCAGAACATCAGTTCAAGCATATGTGGTCTGTTCAATGAGTACATTCTCAGAGTGCTTACGTCGGCTTGGTTACAGAGCAATGAGGACTTAAATACAACGTGGTTGAAAGTGTGGGTGGGGGGGTTGTGGCGCCAACTGTAAAACGGAAAGGGGCCCGCCCTACACACCTGTTTTGCTCTCAAATATTTTATACAAATAAATGTTTGCTTATTGAAAGCAATATCAGGCAACAACTTTTTATCCTATTACATTTGTGACTGGAGAGTGATAGAGGGCTAATACAGTATACTCTCTTCACTGTGTGTGACTGAGACTGATACAGGGCTAATACAGTGTACTCTCTTCACTGTGTGTGACTGAGACTGATACAGGGCTAATACAGTGTACTCTCTTCACTGTGTGTGACTGAGACTGATACAGGGCTAATAAAGTGTACTCTCTTCACTGTGTGTGACTGAGACTGATACAGGGCTAATACAGTGTACTCTCTTCACTGTGTGTGGCTGAGACTGATATAGGGCTAATACAGTGTACTCTCTTCACTGTGTGTGACTGAGACTGATACAGGGCTAATACAGTGTACTCTCTTCACTGTGTGTGACTGAGACTGATATAGGGCTAATACAGTGTACTCTCTTCACTGTGTGTGACTGAGACTGATATAGGGCTAATACAGTGTACTCTCTTCACTGTGTGTGACTGAGACTGATATAGGGCTAATACAGTGTACTCTCTTCACTGTGCTCAAGTCTTTACTAAAGATAAGCATGATTGTATTGTTAAACACACCTGCCAATGTGTCCTTTTACTGTCCTGTGAGCATGGAGCACATTGAGAGGTTATAGTGGTGTGAGCACATGTACCCTTGGTTCCCCCGAGGAGTTATATTGGTGTGTATTTAGCATGTGTGTGTGTGTGTGTGTGTGTGTGTGTGTGTGTGTGTGTGTGTGTGTGTGTGTGTGTGTGTGTGTGTGTGTGTGTGTGTGTGTGTGTGTGTGTGTGTGTGCCCATACTGGGGCATTCAGAAGTGGTCTCTGTAGTAGCTGTATCCCTCCTCTCACCCTGGTCCACTCAGCCAGCCACACGGCTCTCTGATCCACAGCACAGCTGCAGTAAGGTGAGGGCAGGACAGAGGGACACTCAGCCAGCCACACGGCTCTCTGATCCACAGCACAGCTGCAGTAAGGTGAGGGCAGGACAGAGGGACACTCAGCCAGCCACACGGCTCTCTGATCCACAGCACAGCTGCAGTAAGGTGAGGGCAGGACAGGACAGAGGGACACTCAGCCAGCCACACGGCTCTCTGATCCACAGCACAGCTGCAGTAAGGTGAGGGCAGGACAGAGGGACAGTCAGCCAGCCACACGGCTCTCTGATCCACAGCACAGCTGCAGTAAGGTGAGGGAAGGACAGAGGGACAGTCGCTCAACCTGAGCTATGCTACTACACTAATTTGTACATGCATGTCAAATGCCGGTTGTGTGTATGGGTGTTTGTGTGTTTGATGCAACATGTGTGCATGTTGGTTGTTCAAGGCCAATGGGATCCTCTACTAAAAAGGTAAGACAGGTCATCAATGAATCCGTTTTCTAAACAGTATTTTGGTTGATGTAATTTTAATGCTTGAGTATGTAGTGCCAAATGCAATGAAAAAATAGCAGATTTGTGAAACCATAGTTTTTGTTATGCATATTATATAGGTATGATATTTTATATGTACGTAGACACCAATTATATATCATCGCCTACAAAATGTGCATTAATACGTCTTGCAGGCATGGCTTGGGTATTGCAAAACAGGGTCACTTTTTATGATAACACACGAAATGATGACAGAAACACTAAAAGTAGTCTACATTTATAAGAAGAACTTTTCAATATTGAATGTGAAAAACTATCAATTGTGATTGTGAAACACACACTGCTTCCTTTTGTTTAGGACTTTAAAGATTGGAAATAAATGTAAAAAATAGTGTTCCTACAAAATAATTTCTAATGTTATTTATTTTTTGTTCAAGCATTAAATTAAATCTATGAAATAACCTAAATAAATAACATTGGAACTGATTTTGTAGGAGCACAATTTTTTAAAATATTTATTGACAATTGTGAAATAGACTGTACATACAGTATGCATCCTTTTCAGAACATTTTATTATACAATAATTCAAAATAACTAATTTGGGGTAACTAATTTTAAGTCCAACAGAATTGGATATTTGTACTGTAGTAGTTTACATTATTTACATAGGCAATTATAATAAATGGTTGTTGAATTAATTGAATGTCTCTTTATTGTCTACATTTTAATTAGGCATTTACAGTATACTGCTACAATTACAGTGACATGTTCTTTCACAGTACCGTATAATGGGGGATCATATTCCCTGATTAGGTTTGTTATGAATCACTGTTGCTGAGTTTTCAGCAGTCAGTGGGATTATTTGCTCATTTATGTTACCTCAGCCTTCACAAAACATACAAATCTTTGAGAAGTATTTAGGCTGTCACGTATAAGATAACCAGGCCGTACAGAAATACATGTTCGGAGTAATCCACCCTGTCATACAAATAATCCACTGATAATTCTGAACACCTGCAACAAGTCTACACAACATTTAATCTAATCCCATAATTGTTCTTCACACCATGTGATACTGTAAAATGGTAGGTTTTGTATTAGTGTGCATGAGTAAGCGTTGTACAGAGACTGGGTGGCCAGCTCCGCTCAGCTGAAAGGTGTCACAGAGGTAGAGAGACATACATCTACAGTAGTAAGACTGGCTATGGATTCCTCTCTTTTCTGGAGATTGTCATTGTGGTTCACCCCCTATTGACTGTCAATCAATTATTAGGATTGGCTTGATGAATACATTTCTAAAAAAAAATAAAAAAAATACTCAAAAATTAGCTCTGTTGTCTTGGTATAAACTGGGAATATCTACAGATGTAGAATCGTATCACCCTGATGCAGGAGAACTTTCCTACAATGCAGGAAATGTCCAATTTGAAGTGTATTTGAGGTTTAAAAAGGCCTCTAAAGTTTGTAGTTTCTAATTAGAAATTTCAGACATGATTTTCCCTTACGAAAAAGGTATCAACCACTACGAAAACGTCCATTAATTATAATATAATAATTAACATTTCCTGTTACTGCAGTATTCTTTTCCTGCTGTAGCAAACCAGCTCAAATTAAGATCCTACATCTGTAGTGTGTTTACATCAATACTTGTTTGTTGTGAATTGTACAGAGGCATTGATTGGACCATAGCAATCATTAACCCATGGCTCTCTGATTGTCAGATTTTAGAGACAGAAAGAGAGAGTTGATTGAGCTGGGCCTTGATGAGCTGATAGAGCTGACGGCGCAGAGCCTGAGCCACCTAGAGGTTAAAGAGCACTTCAACATCATCAAGGAAATGGTCCGGGGGGAGTATGACAAGGTGCTGCTGGTCACCCATCGCTGCAGGGGTAAGTAGTCTACTCATAGTTTAATAGGTTGAAATACTATTAGCTTTTCTTTGGTTCAATGACTCAATGAAATATTCATTTATTTCACGTAGCTTGAAAGTGGTTGAAAGTTTTCATATCAAAGTATCCTTAGAATTGGCTTCCTAGTGTAGACTACTGCCAATTCTGGCAAAAAATCGAATATAATTTATTCCGTCTGCCATATCCACAGTGTTTTCTACAGTGTTTTCTACAGTTGTCTACAGTGGTCAAAACATTGACTATGGTCATAACATTTTGCCAAGTTGTTACAAAAATACAAACTGTCCAGATAAACCTTTATAGACACTAATACAATGTATTCTGTCTTCTAACTGGACAGTGTTTTCTGCTCAAAAACCTCATATGGTCAGTGGTCACACTTGGAAAGTTGTTATGAAAATGTAAATAGAAACTATGGATGATTTGCAGGAACACCGATGGATTTGCAGGAACACCACTCCTGTATTGTGGGTCTCTTCGGAATCGCCTTCCAATCCAATGAGCACTACGGCTTTGCCCAGGAGCTTGTTATTGGGAGGGACCTTTTTGCCGTCATCCAAGCGAAAGTAAAAGAGTAAACTTAACTCATTGTTTCATGTTGATGTATCTATGACCTATAAAGGGTTAAAGAAAACAATTAAAATGTGCATGTTATCAATGTTATTCCTTTGAGTATCCATAAGCTCAATGTGTTGTCAAAAAAATTCCATATGGACTGTACAGTCTTCTAATTCACATGTTAGACAGGTACAATGACCCCAGAACAAATGGTGTAGCCATGCTGCAAGGCACACTATCCATAACCACTGCATGGGTGCGCATTGCATTATGGGTAGTGTAGGCTTTATGTTATTAACACAAACAACACACCACTCCTCTGCTCCCCGGTAGGTATCCAAGAGTGTGCTGTGAAGCGCTGTGTCCTTCAGATCACCAGTGCCCTGGAGTTCATCCACGAGCATGGTCTGGTCCACCGTGACATCAAGCCTGAGAACATCCTGCTGCTGGACAGCCACTGCTGCTGGGTCAGTGCATTTGGAAATTATATATAGACCCCTTCCCCTTTCCCACATTTTGTTACAGCCTTATTCAGAAAAAGATAAAAGAAAAAAAGAAAAAAAAGGTTTTTAGAAATGTTTGCAAATGTACAACTGAAATATCCCAATTACATAAGTATTCAGACCCATTGCTCTGTACTTTGTTGAAATCCATTCCAGGTGACTACCTCATGAAGCTGGTTGAGAGAATGCCAAGAGTGTGCAAAGCCGTCATCAAGGCGAACTTTGAAGAATCTCAAATATACAATATGTTTTGATTTGTTTATCACTTTTTTTTGTATTACAAATCAAATCAAAGTTTATTTGTCACATGCGACGAATACAACAGGTATCCTTACAGTGAAATGCTTACTTACAGGCTCTAACCAATAGTGCTATTTCATGTGTTATATCACAGTTTTGATGTCTTCACTATTATTCAACAATGTCAAACATTTTAAAAATAAAGAGAAACCCTGGAATGAGTAGGTGTGTCCAAACTTTTGACAGTGGTTCTATGACGATACAAACTTGACACACCTGTATTTGGGGAGCATCTCCCATTCTTCTCTGCAGATGCTCTCAAGCTCTGTCAGGTTGTATGGGGAGCGTTGCTGCACAGCTATTTTCAGGTCTCTCCAGAGATGTTCGATCGGATTCAAGTCTGGGCTCTGGCTGGGCCACTCAAGGACTTTCAGAGACTTGACCCGAAGCCACTCCTGCGTTGTCTTGGCTGTGTGCTTAGGGTCGTTGTCCTGTTGGAAGGGGAACCTTTGCCCCAGTCTGAGGTCCTGAGTGCTCCCGAGCAGGTTTTCATCAAGGATCTCTCTTGTACTTTGCTCTGTTCATCTTTGCCTCGATCTTGACTAGTTTCCCAGTCCCTGCTGCTGAAAAACATCCCCCCAGCATGATGCTGCCACCACCATGGCTTCACCTTAGGGAGGGTGCCAGGTTTCCTCCATAAGTGACACTTGGCATTCAGGCCAAAGAGTTCAAACTTGGTTTCATCAGACTAGAGAATCTTGTTTCTTATGGTCTGGGAGTCTTTAGGTGCCTTTTGGCAAACTCTGTGTGGGCTGTCATGTGCCTTTTACTGAGGAGTGGCGTCTGTCTGGCCACTCTACCACAAAGGCCTGATTGGTGGAGTGTTGCAGAGATGATTGCACTTCTGGAAGGTTCTCCCATCTCCACAGAGGAAATCTAGAGCTCTGTCAGAGTGCCCATCACCTCCCTGACCAAGGCCCTTCTTCCCTGATTGCTCAGTTTTGGCTGCCGGCCAACTCTAGGCAGTCTTGGTGGTTCCAAACTTCTTCCATTCAAGAATGATGGAGGCCACTGTGTTCTTGGGGACCTTCAATGCTGCAGAAATGTTTTTGGTACCCTTCCCCAGATCTGTGCCTCGACACAATCCTGTCTCGAAGCTCTACGGACAATTCCTTCCACCTCATGGCTTGGTTTTTGCTCTGACATGCACTGTCAACTGTGGGACTTTATATAGACAGGTGTGTGACTTTCCAAATCATGTCCAATAAATTGGATTTACCACAGATGGACTCCATTGAAGTTGTAGAAACATCTCAAGGATGATCAATGGAAACAGGATGCACCTGAGCTCAATTTCAAGTCTCATAGCAAAGGGGCTGAATACTTATGTAAATAAGGTATTCTGTTTTTTATTTGTAATAAATTTGCTAAAATGTTTAAAAACCTGTTTTCTCTTTGTCATTATGGAGTATTGTGTGTAGATTGCTGAGGATTTTTATATTTTTTTTAATCCATTTTAGAATAAGGCTGTAACGTAACAAAATGGGGAAAAAGTCAAGGGGTCTGAATACTTTCTAAGGGCACTGTGTGTGTGTAATATATATATATATATTACACACACATATATATATATATATATATATATATAGAGAGAGAGAGAGAGAGAGAGAGAGAGAGAGAGAGAGAGAGATACACACACACACACACACAGTTACAAAAGAATGTGGACACCCCTTAAAATTTGTGGTTTCGGATATTTCAGCCACACCCATTGCTGACAGGTGTATAAAAACCGAGCACACAGCCACGCAATCTCCATAGACAAACATTGGCAGTGGAATGGCCTTACTGAAGAGCTCATTAACTTTCAACATGGCACTGTCATAGCATGCCATGCTAGAGCTGCCCCGGTCAACTGTAAGTGCTTTTATTTGAAGTGGAAACGTGTAGGAGCCACAATGGTTCAGCCACAAAATGGCAGGTCACACAAGCTCACACAACGGGACCGCTGAGTGCGGAAGTACATAGCGTGTAAAAATCATCTGTCCTCGGTTGCAACACTCACTACCGAGTTCCAAACTGTCTCTAGAAGTAACGTCAGCACAAGAATTGTTCATCATGAATGGGTTTCCATGGCCGAGCAACCGCATGCAAGCCTGAGATCCCCATGCGCAATGCCAATCGTCGGCTGGAGTGGTGTAAAGATCGCCGCCATTGGACTCTGGAGCAGTGGAAACGCGTTCTCTGGAGTGATGAATTATGCTTCACCATCTGGTAGTCCGACGGACGAATCTGGGTTTGGCGGATGCCAGGAGAACGCTACCTGCCCCAATGCATAGTGCCAACTGTAAAGTTTGGTGGAGGAGGAATAATGATCTGGGGCTGTTTTCATGGTTCAGTCTAGGCCCCTTAGTTCCAGTAAAGGGAAATCTTAATGCTACAGCATACAATGACATTCCAGACGATTCTGTGCTTCCAAGTTTGTGGCAACAGTTTGGGGAAGGCATGACAATGCCTCCATGCACAAAGTGAGGTCGATACAGAAATGGTTTGTCGAGATCAGGGTGGAAGAACTTGACTGGCCTGCACAGAGCCCTGCAATGTTCCATTATCTAGTGGAAAGCCTTCCCAGAAGAGTGGAGGATGATGTTGCAGAAAAGGCACTAACTCCATATTAATGCCCCTGATTTTAGAATGAGATGTTCGA
The DNA here is from genome assembly GCF_901001165.1 of Salmo trutta. Classification (NCBI taxonomy): domain Eukaryota; kingdom Metazoa; phylum Chordata; class Actinopteri; order Salmoniformes; family Salmonidae; genus Salmo; species Salmo trutta. The sequence goes on along the minus strand of NC_042986.1, from coordinate 36,206,499 downwards.
CAAGCAGGTGTCCACATACTTTTGGTCATGCAGTATATATGTGAGAACATGTCTATTTGTGGTAACAGGTTCTTGCGGTGTCACTTCCAGGAAACTACAGAGATGAATTATTAGTCTTCTTACAGGTCCCTCAAATGGTATAGGGGTTTATCTGGTATTGGGGTTTATCTATGTCCATACATGCTTTCCGATGCATATAATCCACACTTTTGTAGTAATACACAGCATATATAAAACATGTGAACAAAATCATGTAAAATGACAAGCCTATTCATTGGTGGTCAATCTGTCAACTACAGTATATATAAGTGGATTCTAATGTTAGAATGCTTTGCAAAAATGGAACGCCTGTTAAACCAGTCTTTTCCTAGTATTTTCCATTAGTCATCCTAACACGACATAACAGTGCACATGATTTGGTCATCTAATACTTTGGCAGATTCCTCAATCACAACATTTACCACTTTCCTGTACAGCATGCCATTGATGTGGTGGACTGTTTGCACATCATTGATTTCACCAAGCAGAAGCACTACCAATTTAATGCATCTCGTCTGTTATGGAAAATCAACAAAACTGGGCCTTTGTCACAGCCAAAGGCCTCCCCATTACACAAATCAACAGAACTGGGCCTTTCTCACATCCCAGCCTGGTCTCATAGACTAGACATAACATAGATAAAAGTAAATCCGGGACAGTGAAATGATGTGATATGTTTGGTATGGTTACATAAGAATGATGGTTACTTAACCTTTTCCCTTTGTGAGTTCCAAATATCATTAACGGTCGTCAGTGTGAGTTTATTTCTTTATGTGCGTGATGTCAGAATGTGATTGTTACGCAACATGTACAGTTAACCCGCGCTACCCTCAAAACAAGGCACGCTGCCTGATAATTATCTAAAGGCTATGTTTCAACTTCTCAATTTGTAATTATTTTCTAACAACAGTTTGAATTGAGGTATGTTCCGCTTCCTCATTAATTTGCATAGAAGTTGCCCATTTCACTGTTGAGGACAATTTATGTTTGAGGCTTTACTTAACTGGACAACACGAGAGCCCAAGCACTTCCCCAGATCAAGTATGCAGACATTTTCGCATCTCTATTCAGAACTCTTTTAGCAAACCCTTCCCATATCACAAACTTTTTCCCCCTGACACATTTTCTGTCTGGCACCTGTGGCGGAAGAATCCAAATGAGTTGTGTAACATAGATAATTAAGATGTCTTATCTGTATAATATGCTTATGTGATATACTTGTTATTAGAATGTATCCCTTTGGACTCTGGTGTGGTAGTTGCACTTCTTCCCTCAGCTGGGGCTCAGTCACCTGGGGCTCAGTCACCTGGGGCTCAGTCACCTGGGGCTCAGTCACCTGGGGCTCAGTCACCTGGGGCTCAGTCACCTGGGGCTCAGTCACCTGGGGCTCAGTCACCTGGGGCCCAGAGAGGGGAGAGGTCAGGCTTGTCTTTCACATGTCCCTGTTGCTATGCAGAATATCAGAAAGGGAAGAGGACAGGAGGGAACATTGTCTTCATACGTGAATGTGTCTTTACCTATTCATAAACCATGTGAAGGGATGGCGTGATTAATGGGGAACCAATTACTTGTCTCCACAATGTCTGTGCGCCAGTCACTCCCTCCTTTGGCATTGGGGGATGTGTGTGGTAGTGTCTGGAACCATTGTATGTAATCTCTGATGTTGCACTTGTCCTGGAATAGTGTATGACCTAGAGGCTCACTCCCCTCAGTGAGCTTGTCCAGGAGTGTGGTCAAGAAGGGGTTTTACTTGAGATGGGAGTATCTGGAGTTGACAATTGATTTATGCCATTGGTCGAGTTGGTGGTTTTGTGCTATGAGTACCAGGAACGAGATCGTAACCTCGTCTTAGGGGCCAAACTGAACGATAATATATAGTGAATGCTATCTGGCTACGGGATATTCCTTTCTCATTTAAAAAGTCTCACCTTGGGACCCATTCCATCTGTGGTTTGTTATGTAGACTAGGGGGTGGATCTTTGCTATAAAAGATCTCAGTAGCCTTTGTGTTGGCGCTCTCAACAGATCATCAGAGATGGTGATTCGTCGACCAGCCATCACTATTGCAAAGCTCTCACTATTAAAGATTTAGTTTAAGTATAACTCTGACTTGTGTGATAAGCTTGTCTCTCCTCATTTTATGGTAAAGAAATGAACCACCACACACCCGCATTGCCTTCATTGTTGTTTTCCTTACAAATAATAACTTTAGACATGTGTGCGTATATCATGTTGTCATTTCTACTGTAGCGCACTGTATGTATGTATGACGCATCATGTATTTTCTGTTTTATTCACATTTTTCAAGTACTGGTGGCACATCATGAATTCAGATTTTTGCATAGATTGTAATAGACACATATGATGTGTGTAAAATACTTTTTTAAAGGTTTTATGGTGCTTTGAAGACAACTGGGAACACAAGGTCAAATCATGATGTCAGTGATCTTCAAGTCGGATAGTTGGAGCTCTAGAAAGAGGCCCGAGTTCCCAAGTTGGAATTCCAAGTTGGATGACAGTTCAAAAGTTCCCAGTTGTCTTGAATGCACTAAAGTCAGAAGTCTGAGATTTCCGAGTTCCCAGCTCCCAGTTCCCAGTTGTTTTGAACACGACATCAGATTGCAACTATGGTACCTCAGTGTTGCTAGCTCAGACCCCCCCCCTTCCTGGGGTTTTATTTGTATATATTTTTTATTTTATTTAGCATATAAACTTCTCCTTTGTTTGCCCCCCATATATTGATAAATCCCCCACCATAATAGTATTTCCCCCCCACAAATTAAATGAACCCTGACACCAACCCCCCTAAAGTGGTTTCATCCATATCTGGCAATCTTGTTTAGCTTCCGCTCTACAGTTAGGCTAGGGCAGTTAGGCTAGGCAAATCACCATATTTGGGGTGATGATCTGTGAGGTGATAACATTTTATTAGCTTTGTGATTTGTCAAAAACTGTAAACAACTTGTCAAGTCATGTGCTTCGGTTCTTGTATTCACTGTAACAAGTACATCGAAGATTTGTAATATGCTGAAAAGTGGCCAAACTAAGTTCATATTTTTCAGGTAATGGGCGCTGCCATCTTTAACTTTGTTTATTTGCGTCTTATAGTGAATGGCGTTCTGGGATTAGGGAGTTCTCGCTTGCCAAACATAAACAAACATGGCTGCCACCATAAAGAATGTAGCTGCTGTTAGCTTAGCTGACACGCATCTCTTTTCTAAACAATATTACATTTCTTCCTTGTGCTCACCAGAGATGTGGTACATATTAAACAAGTCTAGCTGTCTGGTCGCTAACTTATGTTTTGTTTTATGTCAGCGAAACCTATTATTTAGACTGGTTTATGGAATGAGTTTGGCTGTGGATGTGTTCTGTGTGATGCTTGGATGATGAAGTTCACATTTATTTTTTACAATAAAAAGTGAAATTGAGGAATAAAGTTGTGAAGACCTTTATTTCCCATCAGTACAAAACACTGTTTAGATTCTTTTCAGACAACAATGCTGTTTAGACGCGTTTGTTGCATCATACTTTCTGTTGCTACTGTTCCAATCACATATTTACGATGGCACACCCTTTTAGCTAACCCTTCCCATAACCCTAACCTAAACCCTTTAACCTAACTACTAAACTTATCCCTAATCTTAACCCCTAAACCCTAGCCTAGCTAATGTTAGCCACCTAGCTAGATGCATGATTCTCGTAAAAACTTTTAACATATTGTACGTTTTGTAAATTTGTAACATATAATACGAATTGTAATTCGGAACATATTATACAAAATGGGTGCTGGACATCCACAAATAAATACATACCATACGAAACGTAACATATCATACTAAATGGAGTGTCTCGATTTGTGTATAGAATAATACGAAATGCTCTGACACCAGGTTGCACAGCCACTGGCCTCCCCATTACACCAATCAAAAGGCACGTGTGATGAGTTAAAGAAACATTTCACAGCAGTTTGCTCCACCTACTTTGTCCATGGCCAACAAAGCTGTCTATGAAAATCACAGCAACTGGCCATGGCAGGCTAGTGATGTCAGAGCTGTTGTTTTGAATATCAAGTGGAAGAGGTTAGCTGGTTGACATTTCAGCAGTTAGTTCCACAAACTTCTTAGTTAATTGCATTTTAATTTAGATATTAATTGGAGTGTAATTAAATGCAATAAAATAAATCATTTTAACATTGTTTTATCCATCCAATATTTAGATATTGGTATGTACTCTGTTCTATTTCTGTTTATATGCAACCTTTTTTCCCCCTTTTTCGTGATATCCAACTGGTAGTTACATTCTTGTTCCATCGCTACAACTCCCATACGGACTCGGGAGAGGCGAAGGTCGAGAGCAGTGCGTCCTCCGAAACACAACCCCGCCAAGCCGCACTGCTTCTTGATTTAACTTGGAAGCCAGCCGCATCAATGTGTCGAAGGAAACACCGTACACCTGACGACCGTGTCATCATGCATGCACCCGGCCCACCACGGGAGTCGCTAGAGCGCGATGACACAAGGACATCGCGGCTGGCCAAACCCTCCCCTAACCCGGACGACGCTGGGCCAATTGTACGCCACCTCATTGGTCTTCCGGTCGCTGCCGGCTGCGGCACAGCCTGGGATCGAACCAGGATCTGCCTATATCTTTTTTAATCATGCATCCCTACCCTTACAAGAGCCCCCTGCTAGAGTGGGAGGCTGGGTGTGATGTTTACATATAACACTAGAATCACCAGTTAAAAATGAATCCCGCTGGGTATATCCTCAGTCCTGGGACCTCAATGGGCACGGAATACCTTCTGGCAGCACAAGTAATGCTCTGAAGGTTAACACATCCATGGTTACGGGATACTGTTGTACTGCATGTGTCTCCCGTAAAGGGACAACATATATCAGTACTCTCATAAGAAATACCATAGCTGGTCATAGGAATCTTTTTTTTGTAGATATAACAGGCTGTGTGTCACAGAATCATTTTTGTTTGCCTGAGAGAATGTGACGTGATGGTAAATGGCTTTTTATGCTGTGTATCAAACTATAGCTGTTCAAAAACATACAGTTTAATACACATCACCAAAGCAATCTCCTATGTCTTCAGCACCTGGTCCTGTTTCCAGTCAGTCCGTGTTTACAGTAGATTATATTACAGTCTAACTAAGATTCATTTATGGTCCTTTTTCACAGTATTGTCAACTCTTACCTACAGTATGTGCATGTCCCTCAACTGTTTTCACTTCTCTAAACTGTAATATTTTTGGAGCATTGTAAACCTAAAAAATATGTAGGAAAAACCATATACTATATAATTACCATAATTTGAATAATTTCATAATGTGAAATGTTGTATAAACACGACAGGATCAATAAAGCCAATAATTCGATCTCATTACAAAACAACACTATACTGACTTCACAGTATATGTTATTATAGCAGTGCATTTTCATTTTTGTCAAAAGTGAATTACATAATATAAACAATCGGACACTTTAATCACATAATCAGGGCCAGCATTCTTAATTATATATTTTATACATATATTTTCTCATCATCATCTCAAATGTTTACATTTTTTAAGTTTAAGTCGACTGATTTTAACTTTACACTTGATATTACATTTTTTTCCCTATTGATAATATTCTTAAATTCCAGTCACCAAATGATTTCATAGATAAAACAAAACACTAAACAAACATGTTTAAACGAATAAAAGATAGACAAGCTCTTAACTACTACATTCATACTTTATAAACTTTAACATCAAACAACTTCTAAAGGAAGAAAAATACTATTATTGATGTAAGATCATAAAAATGACTTCCAGAAACGTTTTACTGAGAAGTTGAAGATAAGTTGAAGATAAGAATAAAAACATATTTTTTTGCACAATGCTATTGTAATTAAAAATACAAATGTTATGTTTATAAATGGTAAAAGTAGTAAAGAAAGTACAATAAAAAGGCTGAAAAACAGCTGTTGGCTGTGAGCTTTGATGCGTACACTAAAAGCAGTTCATTTTGCAGGTCTTCGTGGAAGGAAATATCACATTTCAAGATCATGTTTCATGAATACATGTGTTGTGGTGAGACAGACACTATTGATTCTGTGTCAATCAGTTCTGTTTTACAGGCCATGGCACAACAAACTAATCAAAACAGATGATTTAAAAAGCAATATCAAATGTTAGACAAAAAAAAGTCAAGAAATTTGAATAATTGTATCTTTACATATGAAAAAGAAATACCGATATTATATGAAGGAATGTGAGTTTTTTTACGCAGGCAGCTTTTCCCCTCCAACTTTGGGATCCTAAAGACCAATGAGACAATCAAATTGACAGACATACTGGGTTATTTAATACCCTTCAGACGACATTTGATGTGGTAATATGTGTTTTTTCTATTTTGTAAAATTCAATCAACCATACAGTAGTAATTTTACATGACGTGATTAAAGTTACAAATTACTGGCTTATTCCTTCATAAAGTAGAAACAATGATGTATATCATTCAATGATGCATGGTGCTGATATAAACCATGTCATCAAAACACCATAATCACCTCTCATAGTTCTGTTTGACAACAGATCATGTCAAGCCTCCATGTTGCCCACTTCTAGCCATCAGGCTCCAGGTAATCCTCATCATCATGGATCGCCAGGCCCTTGGGCTTGGGTCTCTCATGGACCTCTGCAATCTCCTCTCTGGTCTCAGCTGGCGTGATCATTGACACCACATCATCGTAGCTCTCCTGTTGATCTTCCTCCACCTCGTAGGTAACATGTTCTGTAAAAAATGTATTACAGAGCAGCACATGAAGAATAGTATAATCTAAGCTATTTAGCAGACGCTTTTTATCCAAAGCGACTTGTAGTCATGCATGCATACATTTTTTGTACGGGTGGCCCCAGTGGGAAACAAACCCAAGACCCTCAGTGTTGTAAGCACCATTCTCTACCGACGGAGCCACACAGGACCAAAGACACAACACATTCATGTATGTAACTGAGCTGGACCTTTATATTACCGTGGGTAGCAGAAGGTCCAGCACCTGGGACTGGGCTACTAGTTCCATCTTCTCCACTGGATAATGGTTGAGCTGGGACATTCACCTCCTCAGCAATGTCATCATAGGACAGGGAAGACGCAGCACTTCGCCGGCCATTCTCCTTGTCTCCGCCACTCTCTGATTCTGTAGGAACGGAGATACAGAGAGGGATGTGATGGTACAGCAACGCAGCACTGCATTTTACCAGGACAGCTACAGTGATCCATTCTCCACCCCTGATCATTACAGTAGTTATCTCTTCTGTTGTCTACAGTGATCCATTCTCCACCCCTGATCATTACAGTAGTTATCTCTTCTGCTGTCTACAGTGATCCATTCTCCACCCCTGATCATTACAGTAGTTATCTCTTCTGTTGTCTACAGTGATCCATTCTCCACCCCTGATCATTACAGTAGTTATCTCCATTCTCCACCCCTGATCATTACAGTAGTTATCTCTTCTGTTGTCTACAGTGATCCATTCTCCACCCCTGATCATTACAGTAGTTATCTCTTCTGTTGTCTACAGTGATCCATTCTCCACCCCTGATCATTACAGTAGTTATCTCTTCTGTTGTCTACAGTGATCCATTCTCCACCCCTGATCATTACAGTAGTTATCTCTTCTGTTGTCTACAGTGATCCATTCTCCACCCCTGATCATTACAGTAGTTATCTCTTCTGTTGTCTACAGTGATCCATTCTCCACCCCTGATCATTACAGTAGTTATCCCTTCTGTTGTCTACAGTGCCTTCGGAAAGTATTCAGACCCCTTGACTTTTTCCACATTTTGTTACATTACAGCCTTATTCTAAAATTCATTAAATTGTTTTTTTCCTCATCAATCTACACACAACACCCCATAATGACAAAGCAAAAACAGGTTTTTAGAAATTTTAGCAAAATTATTACAAATAAAAAACGGAAATATCACATTTACTTAAGTATTCAGACCCTTTACTCAGTACTTTGTTGAAGCACCTTTGGCAGCGATTACAGCATCGAGTCTTCTTCAGTATGATGCTACAAGCTTGGCAAACCTGTATTTGAGGAGAGTCTCCCATTCTTCTCTGCAGATCCTCTCAAGCTCTTTCAGGTTGGATGGGGAGCGTCGCTGCACAGCTATTTTTAGGTCTCTCCAGAGGTGTTCAATCAGGTTATAGTCCGGGCTCTGGCAGGCCACTCAAGGACGTTCAGAGACTTGTCCCGAATCCACTCCTACGTTGTCTTGGCTGTGTGCTTAGGGTTGTTGTCCTGTTGGAAGGTGGACCTTCGCCCCAGTCTGAGGTCCTGAGTGCTCTGTAGCAGGTTTTCATCAAGGATCTATCTTGTCTTTGCTATATTCATATACCACTGAAAAACATCCCCACAGCATGATGCTGCCACTACCATGCTTCACCGTAGGGATGGTGCCAGGTTTCCTCCAGACGTGATGCTTGGCATTCAGGTCAATGAATTCAATCTTGGTTTCATCAGACCAGAGAATCTTGTTTCTCATGGTCTGAGAGTCTGTGCAATCGGTGCCTTTTGGCAAACTCCAAGCGGGCTGTCATGTGACTTTTATTGAGGAGTGGCTTCCCTCTGGCTACTCTACCATAAAGGCCTGATTGGTGGAGTGCTGCAGAGATGGTTGACCTTCTGGAAGGTTCTCCCATCTCCACAGAGGAACTATAGAGCTCTGTCAGAGTCACCATCGGGTTCTTGGTCACCTCCCTGACCAAGGCCCTTCTCCCCCGATTGTTCAGTTTGGCCGGGCGGCCAGCTCTAGGAAGAGTCTTGGTGGTTCCAAACTTCTTCCATTTAAGAATGATGAAGGCCACAGTGTTCTTGGGGACCTTCAATGCTGCAGAAATGTGTTGGTACCCTTCCATAGATCTGTGCCTCAACACAATCCTGTCTCGGAGCTCTACGGACAATTCCATCGACCTCATGGTTTGGTTTTTGCACTGACATGCACTGTCGACTGTGGGCCCTTATATATACGGGTGTGTGTCTTTCCAAATCATGTCCAATCAATTGGATTTACCACAGTTTCAAGTAGAAACACCTCAAGGATGATCAGTGGAAACAGGATGCACCTGAGCTCAATTTTGTGTCTCATAGCAAAGGGTCTGAATACTTATGTAAATAAGGTATTTCTGTTTTTAAAGTTGAATAATTTTGCACATATTTCTAAAAACCTGTTTTCGCTTTGTCATTATGGGTTATTGTGTGTAGATTGCCGAGTCATTTTTAGAATAAGGCTGCAACGTAACAAAATGTGGAAGAAGTCAAGGGGTCTGTAAATTTCGGAAGGCTCTGCTACACTAAGCACTGAATATAAATACTATATAATGTTTTGTTGATATATATATATATATATATATATATATATATATTTACATATATAGTTTTATTAATGAAAATTCTAATAATTTAATGGATGACAGGCATGTTTGTGGAGTTGTTTTAACAAAAAGGGCTGGTCTCACCGTGGCGATTCAAATCTCTCATTTCCAATGGTCCGAATAGCTCACTTCCGTTGGTCTCTACGTCCTCATAGTCTCCACTCTCAAAAGCAGACTCTTTTCTCATTGAGAATCTCGCTGGATCCAGAATATTACACAAATCAAAACATTTTCAGTCTCTCCAAAGCATACATATTAAGAACATTTATTTAAATACATTCGAGTTGTTGTTTTCACATATTCCATAACATTTGATTCAATGTCACTTGTTGTTTCTAGTTTAGACCATGCTGTCAAAGTGCTCACTGAATGCCCTCTAGTGGTGGCTCAATTGTACAAATGCATTTGTAATGTGTTTAGGATATAGAGATAGATAGAGGACTCATCACGGATGTAACCTATTTTAGCATGAACATTGCCATTGAGTGATCCACCATTTTAAAGTAGTCAACTGGGTGGGGATTCCTATAAATTGGGAGCAATCAGCCAATGAAGAAGAAGAAAATGGACTACTTCGCTGCCCATGCGTCACAGACGCAATAATGGCAAAGATAAAAAGATGAGTCTTATATCTATGGTTTAGGATCTATCGCACCTTAGGATCATTTCCTAATTGTAACAGAACTAAACAGATACACAAATTATTACAAAGGCGTCCTTCAATTTGGCTATTTTACTGTAAGTGGCTTTAGTTGGTATTATTATCAGCCGTTGAAATTGCACTTACACTTGAACCTGGTTACAAATCGTCTTCGCAGGAAGAGACAGAGGGCAACGACCATAACCAGAGTCAACAGTCCGAGGGAAAGACCAACATACAAGTTGATGGGGGTCGGGGGAATGGAGTCTTTGATTGGATAACCTGAAATCATATTACGTGATTGGGGAGAAATTTGATAATTTAAGACATAGACTGTACACATTTTGTCAATCGAAGATTTTAGGGAAAGAGTGTTTTGAGTTTTACTAAGATGGCAAAAGCAACTCTGAAGAATGAGAGACATCTTTTGCCATTCTATAGCTAGATAGAGCCCCACAGTCAGAAACATATCTGAAGGTTACCTCCCACATCACACTATAGCTACTTACAACCTGAAACATTGGAAATTAGCACTTTACATTTACGTAATTTAGCAGACGCTCTTATCCAGAGCGACTTACAACTTGACTTTGAACAACTAATGGTGGTGTGATCGTTGCAGTACCTGCACAGTAGATTACACCAGGTTTTTTACATTCATTCTTCTTGATGACGCAATGCTGTAACTTGCGATTCTCAGGGGAACATTGGAGAGATATCGCTGGTATTGTTTGTTCTTTTTCCTCTTCTGGAAAAATCTCATCCCGTCGTAAAATTTGAGGAGAGCCACATCCTAGCTCCTTGCAAAGTAAAACACCTTCTTTTCCGAACACATTCGGTTGACATACCGACTTCCAGGTACCTCGATAAAGTATCTTAATTTCCCCTCCACATTTCTGAGTTGAATTGAATTTCACACCACCTGAAAAATAAATGATAAAGCTACACAACTTACTGCACTGTTAACCTCTGTTATGGAAACATCACTACTGCATTAACTACACGATAGGTTATCGCTTGTCATCTACACGTCTTCAAAGTTAATATTGAACTCTTACCTGCACAGGTCACAGAAACCAATCCACTACCACACTTTCCTCTTCTTGTTTTGCACTGCCCGAGTTTGGACTCTGAGCCAATGCAGCTGACGAAATGTGCATCACCTTGACTTCCTTTGTCGATTTTTTCGAATGAGATGATGTTGCTACACTGCTGCTCTTGACATGCTATTTTGGAGTGACTGTCATCCCAGTTATCATAACACACTGGCAAGTTATTTAACCTCACCTGCCCATAGCAGTTACCTGGTTCTCCCAGGCTTGCTATGAGATCATCTATGGGGAAACATAGGTGTAAGAATATATAGGCCTCTCAGTCCTTCAGCAGTAACATCACTAATCTTGGCAACTTAGATACCACAACATTTATATGGTATTATAAACTGGGTGGTTCGAGCCTGTACTATGACAAAATATTTATTTTTGCTGCTCTAATTAAGTTGGTAACCAGTTTATAATAGCAATAAGGCTCCTCAGGGGTTTGTGTTATATGGCCAGTATACCACGGCTAAGGTTGTGTACAGGCACTCCTCGATGCGTCGTGTGTAAGAACAGCCCTTAGCTGTGGTATATTGGCCATATACCGCACCCCCTCGGGCCTTATTGCTTAAATATACAGTACATTCAGGAAAATATTAGGTACGTCCCAATCATATCTCCCTACTCCATGTTGGAAGTTTCATTATTTTCCTTTCAAATCAGTGAAGGGAGGTGAACAAGTGCAGACTTTGGAATGAAGGGGAGATATTTGGGACATCACCCCTGTGTTCATAGATATAGGATGTCACGTGGGGCCTAAGGCTCATTGTGTATGTGTTTCTATAGTGACTAATGTTGTCATTTTGGAATATCAGTGAGAGTATTTGGAATGATTTGTCTTGTACAATTATTTGATCAGTATCTTACCTTGGCACTGTAAGTAGATCGACTGGTTTTGAGAGGGCCTGTCGTTTAGTTCACAGTCCCAGATGCTGTTTGTCTCCCCTTTACAGCTGTACTTCTTCCCCCAAAAGAGATCATGATAATCTGCCTTTTCCTTAGCAGTATGTTTTATGTAGCCTCCACAGCCCAAGTCTTTGCACAAAACCTTGCTCTCTGTCTCAGTCCAACCATCGCTGCTGACAGCCCGACTGTCTGCTTCACTGTACACGAACACGTACCCTTCACAAGCACCGTTCCCTAGCTTCAACACCATTCTCCTCCATTCTGTGAAATAACACAAGGCACAGTGAAGGTTGGGCCAAGTTAAACACAGCAAAGAATGTGCAGCAGGTAGCCTAGCAGTTAAGAGCGTTGGGACAGTAACCGAACAGTTGCTGGTTCAAATCCTAGAGCTGACTAGTTGAAAAATCAGTGGATTTGCCCTTGAGCAAGATACTTGATCCAAATTGCTCTGCATAAGTGTATCTGCTAAATGACTAAACTGCAAAGATAAGTGAGGAAACCCTCATGCAAATACAGTTTTAAGAATGCAAGGGCCCCAAACTATACTTTTTACAAAAAGACAAACTAGTTATTGTGTACATAATGACTTTCATATGGAGATTGTAAATAGTAAAAAAAAGTATAGCTATTATTATAAACTTTATACAATATATTCTCTCATTTTGACTCCGGTGTTGAAAACATAGAAACAAACAAAATACCAGAGCATTGGAGACCACCGAGGACACAGTGTTGGTTGTTGGTCTTAGTAACTGTAACTGTGCACTCTGCCGAAGAATTGCTGTTTGCACCACAGGTGAGGTCTGACACAACAGCACCACTGTTTGCAGATGAAGGGCCAAAGAACGAGAGAGGTTTGATACCATGTCCACAACCCTGCTCTCGGCAGATAGTGTTTTGGACATCTTGGTTCGTTAGGGCAGTCTTACAGACAGGCCTCCAACTTCCTTGGTAGAACATATGTACGTTGCCCGAGCATCTCTCTCTATGCTCCATTAGCCTGGCCTTGACACTTCCTGCATTGGAACAATAACATCAAATTAAAAACAATCATGCATTAGCAAAATATTGTGAGAATAAAATGACAAAAATATGGATTTAATGGAAAACAGGGACTGTTACATGATATTACCTGAGCAAACAACATAGGCTGGCTTGTCCTGACAGTAAGACTGGTCAAGGTTTTTGACCATGTTGCACTGACTGATGTTCTTTGTATGCTGGGTATTGTGCAAACTGCTGATGGTGATTTTGTCTAAAGCTGATGGTAATTTTCTCAGGTAGGACAGAGGATAGATGGCTGATCCACAATCCAAGTCTTTACACAACATGTCGGACTTATTATCCGTCCAGGCATCCTCACAAACACCTCCACACGCTCCGCTGAGGCACACATCCACCTTTCCCCAGCATTCCCCCTCGTCTTTAGTGTCAACTTTCAGGCTTACTGTTTTACTACCTGTCAGGGCAAAGCCCGAGATAAGGAGGAACACCATGAAGACCTACTATTAGTATTATTATCAAATTATTTCATCACCTTTTATCATCATATACAGTTATTCTCCTTCGAAAAATAAAAGAATCAACCATTATAAATAAAGAGAGAGAGAGGAATGGGATGGAATGGGATGCGATGGAATGGGACGCGATGGAATGGGACGCGATGGAATGGGACGCGATGGAATGGGACGCGATGGAATGGAATGTGATGGAATGGAATGTGATGGAATGGGACGCGATGGAATGGGACGCGATGGAATGGAATGTGATGGAATGGGACGCGATGGAATGGGACGCGATGGAATGGAATGTGATGGAATGGGACGCGATGGAATGGGACGCGATGGAATGGGACGCGATGGAATGGGACGCGATGGAATGGGACGCGATGGAATGGGACGCGATGGAATGGAATGTGATGGAATGGGACGCGATGGAATGGGACGCGATGGAATGGAATGGGATGGAATGGGACGCGATGGAATGGAATGTGATGGAATGGGACGCGATGGAATGGGACGCGATGGAATGGAATGTGATGGAATGGGACGCGATGGAATGGGACGCGATGGAATGGGACGCGATGGAATGGGACGCGATGGAATGGAATGTGATGGAATGGGACGCGATGGAATGGGACGCGATGGAATGGGACGCGATGGAATGGAATGGAATGGGATGGAATGGGATGGAATGGGACGCGATGGAATGGAATGGAATGGGATGGAATGGGATGGAGTGGGACGCGGTGGAATGGGACGCGATGGAATGGGATGGAATGGGATGGAATGGGATGGAATGGGACGCGATGGAATGGAATGGAATGGGATGGAATGGGATGGAATGGGACGCGATGGAATGGAATGGAATGGGATGGAATGGGATGGAGTGGGACGCGGTGGAGTGGGACGCGATGGAATGGGATGTCAAATTTTTTGTCAATAGAATGCTGTGTACCTGAGCAGACGACAGAGACTGTACTGTGGTTTGACAGACGCTCACTCTGCTCGCAGTCAAAAAGGGAATTTTTCCTTTCCAGGCAGTTGTAAGTGTATTTCCACAAATCAGTGGTTCCACTAGTGGATTCAAAGGTAAATGAGGTAGCATCCCCACAGTCCAACTGTTGACACACCACCATGGCAGTTTGACGATCAAAAGTGGCGTTGGACCCAGACAGCCAGTAATTCTTCCCAGCTTGCTCTATGCCCACCTTGCCAGAGCAGTCCCCCATCACAAACACCACCGCATGCTCTAAACAATCAGAAGAGAGGCAGGGGAAAGGTTCCACAAATCAGTAAGACACATGTAATCCTAAACAAACCATATTAAACTGCAGCATCAAATCAGTAAGACACATGTAATCCTAAACAAACCATATTAAACTGCAGCATCAAAGCAGAAAATAGTTATATTTGGGTAAAAGTGTACCTATGATTAAAACAAACTTGCCGTAACAAACTGTAAAGTTTAATATGTATATCTTTTTTGTACAAAAAGGAAAAAAACAGATACCTTGGCAGATTAACATCTTGTTTTTATCCTGTTCTTGTTGCCGTTTGTTGGTTGACTTGATACAGTTAGAGATAGATTTAGAGTCACTAGAACAGGTCACCTCATTGTTCAATACTTGACTCGTTCCTTGAATGAAGGAATCCGTATCAGTCAAAGCATCACCACAAATCATTTGATTGCAGAACACTTTGGAGTTTTCATCATTCCAGTTGCTTGCACGGACGCTCTTCCACACCCCTTCATACTGAATCTCTACTCTTCCAGCACACCTCCCAGGGCCATCTGACAAACGCACTTTCACACTACCTGGAGAACAATGTCAGGGGAAAAGAGTATGAAAAATGATTGATATTATTCCAAGTATTAATAAACCTACAATTTAGCACATTACAAATGCAAAAATGTGAAAATGATAAACCAATGAGAAAGAAGAAGAAACCTGCAGACTGCTCTTACTAGTATCACTGCTCCTAGAGGGCCTTGAGGCCGATACGTCAAGCTAAATAAAGAGCAGTGATACTAGCAAGAGCAGTGTGCGGCCTTCTTCTTCTTCTCTCATCTTATTCGGCTGTTACCAGGCACCTGCTACTAAGATAGCTTAGATGTGCAATTGCCTTTTGAAGATTAGAAACCAAAAATCTACTTCTTTAGATATAGCATTTGAAATGAACAAAATAGTGGTAATAGTTTTCCACATATTTTTCATGTTGTTGTAATTCTATAAACAACGCTGAAAACAATCCTACTGCTCTCAAGTTTTCTGTGTTGTGTAATGTATAGTACCTGAGCAGATGACACTGGCTTTCTGGCATAAGGTTGGGTTCTTATAATGCTTGGCCAGACAGTGCCACAGTGAAGCCTCAGAGTCTTTGCAATCTACTCGGTCATGCTTTCCAACTTCCTGGCGTTTACTCCCAAAGTTGACTGACACAACCTCTCCACAACCCAACTCTCGGCACACGACTCGTCCATCCTTCTCATCCCAACTAGTAGAACACACAGCCTCCAGGGTGCCAGATTGGTTGATGTGTACTGACCCAAAACAAGGATTGACGTTCTGGCTTTGGTCATCTTTCAACAAGGATATGTTAACTTTGTCTGAAACACATTGAACAATAATTCTCAAAAACGTCTAGAAAGATATTATTTTCTTTTTCCCATGCACATTGCTTTAGACCAACAAACAAAAACATGCAGTATTTGGATATCAAATAAATTAAAGAAATACAATAAATACCTTTTACTCTGATAGTCTTTTCCCTTTTTAAGATTACCTTTTTAAAGCTTTACTCATGATTCAAAACCTTAGAACATTTGTGATTTTTGCCTAGAGAACACTGTGCGCTGTCTCAAAGAATGAAAAATTGACCTCTTAGAGAGCTTTACCTGTACAATCCAGTGAGATGTTTTTGGAACTGTCACAGACCATGTTTTCCTGACTGTGACTTTTGCCACACAACATGTGTGAGCACAGATCATCACTTGATTTGTTCAGCTTGTATTGGCTTTGGCATACAGGTTTCCAAACACCTTCATCCTCTTCCACTTCCAACTGTCCAGAACAGACATTGCTTCCACCTTGAAGACGAAAGTTGTGATGATCTGTTGGACATAAATCATACATTTTCTTTGTAATTACACCTACAAAGGTAACAGTAAACGTTCCACTTTTATAAAATGAGTTGACATAGACAGTATATCTTGTTAAATTAGTCAAATCAGAAGGTGATCATAGTGCACAGGCAGATACCAAAATCGGAACTTTGATACATATACATTGACATTTGAGTCATTTAGCAGATGCTCTTATCCAGAGCGACTTACAGTTAGTTAGTGCATTCATCTTCAGACAGCTAGGTGGGACAACCACATATCACAGTCACAGTATAAGAACATTCTGAAGATAAATGCACAACGCGGAGGATGAGATGACTGGGATTAACGATCAACAGGAGTTGGTTTTCAGTTCAACATCTGTTAGAATCTGTGTGCTGTCAGTCCTGAACTCAGAGCCACGTGTGCTACGTTCTGTACATTGAGTCTGGGGCAGGATACTTGGTATTTGGCCATTGGCCAATTGTCCTGCAAGGACTTCTGATTGGTCAACCCCAGACTAGGGTGGAGGGTTATAAATGGCATCCTGTTCCTTTGTTCAGTGGAGAAAAGCTGAGGACAGGGGAGACTGACCATCTACCTCCCAGCATAACATCTTGATTTGTCCTTCTCAAATAAACCTATTTTTCTCCCCCTCATTTGCTTTGGAGTTTGTGTTATTGAAGAATAAATAGCTAACAACAGTAAGTACACTTTCCTCAATAAAGTAGTTATCAGAGTCAAAGCTAGAAATGGGGGGGTGGAGGGGAATCAAGTGCAAGTGTTGGTTCAGGACACCAGAGGTGACAGAACGAAGTGCTAGGATTGGGGTGTAAGGTTTGAGCATAGCCTAAAGGTAGGGGGGGCATTTCCCCTTGCTGCTCTGTAGGCAAGCACCATGGTCTTGTAGTTGATGGGAGCTTCGACTGGATGTTAGCCACATAGCTAGAATTCGTAACATATCATACGTTTGGTAAATTTGTAACATATAATACAAATTGTAATTCGTAACGTATCATCATGTGATGAATATCCACAAATTAATACATACCGTATGAAACGTAAGATATCACACTAAACGGAGTGTCACAGAGTTTACGTACAGAATAATACGAAATGCTGTGAGACCAGGTTGTTCCACTAAGACCTCTACTAACTGTACATACAGTTCCACTAACTGTAACTACTCAGTGGGCATAGAACTGCAAAACCTTATGAATGTAACCCCAAAAGTGAAGTGTGAAATCTGCAAACAGTTAGGCACTAAAGCACCTTAATGCATCACACATACAGCGTAAGAATTATATGAAACAATTGTGATTAGAGCATAAGATAGTGGTTGTAAGATCAATGACTGTTAGCAGTGAATGTGGGGAGGTGAATATGAAATACTTGCCTGAGCAAATCACGGAGACAGGTTCTGTACATGACTCTTTAGTCTTGGTTATACATTGCCAGATATGTTTCAGATGCTCTACGTTGCTGCACTGTATAGTTTGGAGGCTGCCAACTTTCTCAGTTTGTGAGAACGTTCCGGCTTCTGGGAGACGCTTAGATTGGCCACATTTGAGATGTTCACACACAAGATCAGCCTGCTTTTTATCTGAGCCAGAGGTAAAGAACAGACATTACGACCCAAGGGTGAAATTGTGGTGTAGATATTGGGGAAGATGAACAGTAGACGAGGGTCCCGGGTATCTCCTCGGAATTGGTTTTGACAATTAAAACACATTTTCTCAATTTTCTGCAATTCTGCAAATGCCCCTAACCCCCAAAAAATAAAATACAATTTTGTCTATGTTAAGACCATCACTAAAGGATTGTTTTCACTGCTCACACAGTCTAGCCATACTTCTCGAAATACATTTTCTAAAGTAAAGGAGAAGAAATATCTTCAAATGAAACAACCTGGATAATTGACACATTTGTAGTTTTGCTATTCACTACCTAAAACAAAATCTGGATAGTGATTGCTTGCAGAACCTAATTAAGCATATAAAGTAAGTTCTAATGAAAGTTAATTGTTATCAAATTATATAAAGCATAATTAGATTGTAAATTTGTAAAAAATTACATGGGTCCCAAATTTTAAAGTAATTTATAATAACACAAAATAAAATCAGCCTAAAATGATTCATTCATATTTCACCCAAGCGAATGGTAAAACTAAAACTAAAAAGTATAGTATTTATTGTTACTATCAGAAATCAAGTTAACAAGATGTAGCTCTTACCCCAGTTCAGACTACAAAAGTAGCCCATTTTGTTGGCCTTCTCCATTGATGTTGTTTTGTACCTGAGAGTTCCAGCACATCTGAACCCAGGCAAACTCTCAAGATCAAGCTGAATCTTCTCTGATGACAATGTTAAAAATGACTTGTGAGGCTCAAAATGTCATTCAAATGCTTCATTTTGTGTTTAACTTATGGAATTAAATAACGCAAATACAACACAAAATAAAATCAATATTTTCAATATTCGAGTTGACAGTCAGATGATGTAAAAAGTCATTTTGCTAAATATCAAAGTTAGTAACACAACTTTTTTTATATTGATATTTGGTATAGCATATAGGCATCGGCCGTTGTGACAAAGAAAATATTGAGGTGTCAGTATTAGCCAACAATTAACATAAGTAAATTACCAAACAGCCAAAGAACAACAAAAATAAATTGTTACAAGGGGGAGGAAAGGGGGAAGAAAGAATGTCTGTCAATGTAGTTAAATATCCAACCTGATAGAGTTACCAATACACAACAGAAAATTAATATAACTTAAAAGAATACTTACCCGAACATGTGATTTTTTTGACTGTATCCTTGGTATAAGAACTTCTGTTCCACCCTGGAAACATGCAGTTCCATAGATACTCCTCATTTCCATTGCATTCCACCTCGTTCATCCATGTGGTAGGCTTAGCCTTTGTCAACAGAATGTCTTTAGAGCTTATGGATGTCCCACAGCCGATGCTCTTGCAGATGACCTTCTCATTATTCGACTGCCATTTCTGGTCACCAACAATACCCCATATCTTATCGTGGAAGACTTCAACATAGCCCTCACATGGACCATCCCCACCCTGCAGGATCAACCTGTCCGCCACTGCACAGTAAAATAGATATTATACTAATAACCAGACCTGTGGTTTATATACATGTGTAGATTATCTTTTATTTAAAAACAAATGTTCTGTATATTTTAGTATGTTTTAATAATGACGCCTAAATCAACTACTTCTATTGGAAGTATTTGAAGATATTTTGCAATAATATTTGAAAGTATTTTCAAATACTTATTTCTAATAGTATTTTCAAAAACCTAGGTTAAATGCTTGGGGATGTATTTGAGTCAGTGTCTTTGTATGCCAATACTTTCCAAGTCTATTTCCAAAGTTAATTCCAATATTCAACTACTTGTCTCTTAAAATAAATATCTGAATACTTACTTTGAAATGTATTTTAAAGTAATTGAGATATTTGAACCCAGGTCTGCTATTAGGTTACTGTAATTGGGGAAATCTCGGAGTGAAATCCTCATTTACTAGCTATTTAATGGTGGGGAAATTACCAAAAAATGTTAGCCCCAATTTTTGAATGTGATAGAAATATGGCACAATATTCATAATCTGATAGGATAGAGGAGTATACTCAGTTTGGCTCTACAGTACGTATTTTTTGTATTATTCTTCAAAAGACAAAACTGCTTGTTTGATTGCTTGTTAAAAGCATCTAGGACAGGTTAAGATTAGACAACAAAAAAAAGCTTTTAAACCAAAATCCAGGACAATAATTGTATAAATATTAATAACATACGTTTAGAAATTATACAAAATAAGTGATTTACTCATTTAGAACTAGGCCTAATGCAGGCACATCTGTATGATCTATAATTAAGAAATACATTGTAGGCCTATGAAGGGGTACTGTATGTATTGTTGGACAATTTACTTCCAGTGTTAACATCTTATAGAAATAATTCAGTTATAGCTAAATATATTGTCACCCTTGCACTTTTTTAAAATAATTCCATTTATTTTTCTAAAATAAGTTGAAATTGTGTCAAGAACTGCAACGCCGCTGGGTTTTTCCCGCTCAACAGTTTCCCACCGTGTGTTTCAAGAATGTCCCACCACCCAAACGACATCCAGCCAACTTGATACAACTGTGGAAAGCATTAGAGTCAACGTGGGCCAGCATCCCTGTGGAACGCTTTTGACACCTTGTAGAGCCCATGCCCCGACGAATTGAGGCTGTTCTGAAGGAAAAAAGGGGTGCAACTCAAAATTAGGAAGGTGTTCCTAATATTTTGTACATTCACTGTATGTAGAACCTAGTGTTGTGCTGGAGATATTGAAAATTAGGTTGAAAAGCGGTGAAAATTACCCTAGAGAGATATTACCACCCAAGGCTGCAAATAGGCTATTGAGGAGGCTGATTATGCTTAATCAATAATAATGCACTAAATCACAGACTGGGCACATCATGAAACACATTGAGGCAAACATTTCAGACAGTAGCCCAGTCGCAAAATATAACTCAATTGATTGAACATTACATGTATTTCAATATGATTGAAATAGCCTATATACGCCCATGTAGCCTACGTATCTTTTAATGCCGTCATCTCAATTTTTCATTTGAAGCTTAATTTTATCCTTCACTTATTTGTAACAATTGCAAATACTTTGGCAACTTTGTATTTGTAGTCAACTTTGTTCTGAAATTATCGGCAGTCACAGTCACACAGACAGAGAAACATCTGGATTCTATGTTTAGCGGAGATCTTCTGTGAATAAAGTGATGCAGAAGGGCAAAAAAAGCATCTAACGATGCACTTTGGCTGCTCTACGAATGGTCTGGAGCACTAGTAGATGTGTAAAGGTTTTTAAGAACCACGTTACTAACGAAGGCTTTGGGAAACACCTCGGCTACTAAAGATACATCGTAAGAAGGTTCTAACGATGATCTTAACACTACGAACGCTCTCGGAAATGAGGTCCTGAAGGCCCTTGTGTCTCTTTCAGCATTGGGGTATTCCTATGTAAACCAACTTAATGGAGCATTCCAAGAAAATAACACCCTCCCTACAATCAAACATGGAGGAGGTTTGATAATGCTGTGTGGTTGCTTTGCTGCTTCTGGTACCGGGGGCAAGGCATCATGAAATCAGCAGATTATCAAGGTGTTTTGGAGTCCAATGTTTAACACAGTGTCCAAAAACTGGGTCTCCACCAAAGGTTGTGGGTCTTCCAGAGGGACAATGACCCCAAGCACACATCATAAAGCACCCAAGAATGGTTAAAAAAATATACGCTCTTCTAGAGTGACCAGCATTGAGTCCAGATCTGAATCCCTGTTCTGAAAAAAGCAGTTGGTGGAATGCACCCCTCAAATATTGCAGAATTGGAGCAGTTTGCAGCTGAAGAGTGGGCCAAAGTTCCAGCAGATAGGTGCAGCAAGCTCATTGATGGCTACAAGACGTGTTTGTCAGTAGTTATCATGGCCATATAACCAAGTATTAGTTTTCTCCATAAAAAAATGCTAACTTAAGTTTAAAAAAACTACATTTGTTCTACAACGTTGAAAATTCAGCAACAATGTGTGGAGACCAAAAGTTTTTTTCAATTTCAACTGAATTTAGAAGAAATAGGAAATTGTTTAAGAAAAGTGCAAGGGTACCAATATATTTGTCCGGAACTGTAAATGCGTGGAGGGAAATTGTTTCAGTTATATTATCTATAACGCACGCCAAGAAGGCTACATATCCCTTATATAAAGTACATTTACTATCCTATTGACTTCCATTATTAATCAAAGTTTCTACTTGCCTTGAGTGGAGGACAGGTGTGGGGATGATGCATACCAGAGCAGTAGGAGGAACCACATAGTCACAACAGAACCAAAAAATGAGGCAGAGAAAAACTACCTTGGTTTATAAGGAAGGATTGCATTTCCTTAAACTTTAAATACAGGTCATCTTTGTCACCACACCTAGAAAACGCCATACAATGTAGCTCCAATAATCCCACTATTTGTACATTACTGTATTCCGAGTCTAAGAAATTACACACTTTGATAAAGCTATATTATATTTTACAGAGTAATTTTAAATTGACAAATAAAGCTACATTTTACTGTAGGTGTCCATTGTAAATGAAGAGGCCTTGCATATTGACACAAAGTAGCCATCCACACTTAGATAAACCATGGTTTTCTTGTGGTCATATGAATCAGTATTTCATGATAGTAAGATGTAGTTTAGTAGGGTTGATATATTTACAGTAAAGGTACATGCATTATTGTCACAGAGTGCTTACAACTGTTAAAATAACTACAAGAGTAGAGGTTATTATCGAGTTTCATATGTCTTAAGAAAGAAAAAGGACATGTGAAAACCAGATATGAACACCAAATGCAACTAATATTAGCCTAAATTACTGGAAACACACAGTTCTTGTAACCAATAGAGTGGCAGGAAGCCTAGCAGTTAGAGAATTGGGCCAGTAACTGAAAGGTTTCTGCGTTTGAATACCCGAGCCAACAAAGTGTAAAAACTGTTTAATGTGCCCTTGAGCAAGAAACATAACCATCATTTGCTCCAGAGACGCTGTACTACTATGGCTGAACCTGTAAAACAACACATTTCAATGCAGCTATTTGGTGTATGTGACAATAAAACATTTTTTTTATTTTTTTTAACATGTAAGGTATCATATGGCATTTTTCAACATGGTATATAAATGAGTTTAACTTGAACAACTATGTTTTTCATGAGCAAAAAAACGAATCTGAGACCCTCAGCAAGACGTCATTATGCCAGGCTGTGGCTGAGATAAGAGATGTGACAGCTAAGTGGAAATGTTGAGTGATCTGTGGCTTTGTGGTCTGTCTGCTTACTGAGGGAGATGCAGTTATCTCCTACCATCTCAGAGGAGGAAAGGGTAGGGACACTTTTATTAAGCTCATCGTCTTTAGCAGAGGCATTTTCATTCGTACACACTGTTCTTCTATATGTGTAGAAGGGGAAATTCTCCTTCTCCAAAGAGGACACCTCATCAGACTATGAGTAGGCCTATCAGTCATCCAAGTGTACTTTTTTTTGTGGCAAATATTTAAACATGTTTTGTCATTTTTTTGTTGGGAGGTGGGGGTGGGCGGGTGGGTTAAAGTTACAATATTTAAATGAACCTCAATCCATATTCTGTTCATATATTTTCAATTCATTATTTCCCACAGAACATAATGAATACAATACAGACTGATACCTAGTCAGTTGCAAAACTGAATGCGTCTTCTGCATTTAACCCAACCTGAATCAGAGAGGTGCGGGGAGCTGCCTTAATCGACGTCCACTGCACCCAGGGAGCCGTTGTTGTTGGTGTTAACTGACTTGCTCAAGAACAGAATGGCATATTTTCCCACCTTGCCGTCTCAGGGATGCAAACCTACAACCTTCCGGTTACTGGCCCAACCCTCTGAACCGCTAGGCTACCTGCTGCACATAACTAAAAAGTATTGATCATTTTGATCATATTATAAAGTTGAAGAAATAATACATTTAAAAAAGAAGGGGCCTCCACCCCCAACCTCCCATCCCATTCACCAAACCCCACCCAGCCAACACGCCTCCACCCCCAACCTCCCATCCCATTCACCCAACCCCACCCAGCCAACACGCCTCCACCCCAACCTCCCATCCCATTCACCCAACCCCACCCAGCCAACACGCCTCCACCCCAACCTCCCATCCCATTCACCCAACCCCACCCAGCCAACACGCCTCCACCCCCAACCTCCCATCCCATTCACCCAACCCCACCCAGCTAACACGCCTCCACCCCCAAACTCCCATCCCATTCACCCAACCCCACCCAGCCAACACGCCTCCACCCCCAACCTCCCATCCCATTCACCCAACCCCACCCAGCTAACATGCCTCCACCCCAATCTCCCATCCCATTCACCCAACCCCACCCAGCCAACACGCCTCCACCCCAACCTCCCATCACATTCACCCAACCCCACCCAGCCAACACGCCTCCACCCCCAACCTCCCATCCCATTCACCCAACCCCACCCAGCTAACATGCCTCCACCCCAACCTCCCATCCCATTCACCCAACCCCACCCAGCCAACACGCCTCCACCCCAACCTCCCATCACATTCACCCAACCCCACCCAGCCAACACGCCTCCACCCCAACCTCCCATCCCATTCACCCAACCCCACCCAGCCAACACGCCTACACCCCCAACCTCCCATCCCATTCACCCAACCCCACCCAGCTAACACGCCTCCACCCCAACCTCCCATCCCATTCACCCAACCCCACCCAGCCAACACGCCTCCACCCCCAACCTCCCATCCCATTCACCCAACCCCACCCAGCCAACACGCCCCCACCCCCAACCTCCCATCCCATTCACCCAACCCCACCCAGCCAACACGCCTCCACCCCCAAATTCCCATCCCATTCACCCAACCCCACCCAGCCAACACGCCTCCACCCCCAACCTCCCATCCCATTCACCCAACCCCACCCAGCCAACACGCCTCCACCCCAACCTCCCATCCCATTCACCCAACCCCACCCAGCTAGCATGTCTCCATCCAACCTCCCATCCCATTCACCCAACCCCACCCAGCTAACACGCCTCCACCCCAACCTCCCATCCCATTCACCCAACCCCACCCAGCCAACACGCCTCCACCCCAACCTCCCATCCCATTCACCCAACCCCACCCAGCTAACACGCCTCCACCCCCAACCTCCCATCCCATTCACCAAACCCCACCCAGCCAACACGTCTCCACCCCCAACCTCCCATCCCATTCAACCAACCCCACCCAGCTAACACGCCTCCACTCCCAATCTCCCATCCCATTCACCCAACCCCACCCAGGTAACACGCCTCCACTCCCAATCTCCCATCCCATTCACCCAACCCCACCCAGCTAACACGCCTCCACCCTCCACCCCAACCTCCCATCCCATTCACCCAACCCCACCCAGCCAACACGCCTCCACCCCAACCTCCCATCACATTCACCCAACCCCACCCAGCCAACACGCCTCCACCCCAACCTCCCATCCCATTCACCCAACCCCACCCAGCTAACACGCCTCCACCCCCAACCTCCCATCCCATTCACCCAACCCCACCCAGCCAACATGCCTCCACCTCCAACCTCCCATCCCATTCACCCAACCCCACCCAGCCAACACACTTCCACCCCAACCTCCCATCCCACTCACCAAACCCCACCCAGCCAACACGCCTCTACCCCAACCTCCCATCCCACTCACCAAACCCCACCCAGCCAACACACCTCCACCCCAACCTCCCATCCCACTCATCAAACCCCACCCAGCCAACATGCCTCCACCCCAACCTCCCATCCCACTCATCAAACCCCACCCAGCTAACACGCCTCCACCCCAACCTCCCATCCCATTCACCCAACCCCACCCAGCTAACACGCCTCCACCCCAACCTCCCATCCCATTCACCAAACCCCACCCAGCCAACACGCCTCCACCCCAACCTCCCATCCCATTCACCCAACCCCACCCAGCCAACACGCCTCCACCCCCAACCTCCCATCCCATTCACCAAACCCCACCCAGCCAACACGCCTCCACCCCCAACCTCCCATCCCATTCACCAAACCCCACCCAGCCAACACGCCTCCACCCCCAAACTCCCATCCCATTCACCCAACCCCACCCAGCTAACACGCCTCCACTCCCAATCTCCCATCCCATTCACCCAACCCCACCCAGCTAACACGCCTCCACCCTCCACCCCAACCTCCCATCCCATTCACCCAACCCCACCCAGCCAACACGCCTCCACCCCAACCTCCCATCACATTCACCCAACCCCACCCAGCCAACACGCCTCCACCCCAACCTCCCATCCCATTCACCCAACCCCACCCAGCCAACACGCCTCCACCCCAACCTCCCATCCCATTCACCCAACCCCACCCAGCCAACACGCCTCCACCCCAACCTCCCATCACATTCACCCAACCCCACCCAGCCAACACGCCTCCACCCCAACCTCCCATCCCATTCACCCAACCCCACCCAGCCAACACGCCTCCACCCCAACCTCCCATCCCATTCACCCAACCCCACCCAGCCAACACGCCTCCACCCCAACCTCCCATCCCATTCACCAAACCCCACCCAGATAGCATGTCTCCATCCAACCCCTCCCCCCACCCCCCACTCCTGGAAACAATGTTTCCACCCTTCCCAACCCACCTATAAACTAGCCCTCACCCCCTAGATTCGCCCCCCCAGTGAACAGAGAAAACCGTCTACATACTACCCCTTCCCCATGGGTCTGAAAGGAAAGAAAGATTAAAATAGGTATACACTTTTGACTGGTACGGTAGGTATATATATATATATATGTGTGTGGCGTCATGTGGGCGAGCGGATTGCTGATGCGGTTTGCTGATGTCAATGTTGTGAACAGCGTGCTACGGACAACAAACACAATTGCATTTTATTGATGGTAATTTGAATGCACAGACATACCGTGATGTGATCTTTAGGCCCATTGTCGTGCCATTCATCACCTCATGTTTCAGCATGATAATGCACAGCCCCATGTCACACGGATCTGTACACAATTCCTGGAAGCTGAAAATGCCCCAGTTCTTCCATTGCCTGCATACTCACCAAACATGTCACCCATTGAGTATGTTTGGGATGCTCTGGATTGACGTGTACAGCAGCATTTTCCAGTTCCCGCCAACATCCCGAAACTTCACATCTTTCAATTGACTGACTTGATTATATGAACTGTAACTCAGTAAAATCTTTGAAATTGTTGCATGTTGTGTTTATATTTTCTTATATATGTGTTGGGCTGTAAAGATTGTTTATTTGTACATTTGAAGTGGAAAGTTTACATACACTTAGGTTGGAGTCATTAAAACTCATTTTTCAACCACTCCACAAATTTCTCGTTAACAAACTATAGTTTTGGGAAGTCAGTTAGGACATCTACTTTGTGCATGACGCAAGTAATTTTCCAACAATTGTTTGCAGACAGATTATTTCACTTATAATTCACCGTATCACAATTCCAGTGGGTCAGAAGTTTACATACACTAAGTTGACTGTGCCTTTAAACAGCTTGGAAAATTCCAGAAAATGATGTCATGGCTTTAGAAGCTTCTGATAGGCAAATTTACATAATTTGTGTCAATTGGAGGTGTACCTGTGGATGTATTTCAAGGCCTACCTTCAAACTCAGTGCCTCTTTGCTTGACATCATGGGAAAATCAAAAGAAATCAGCCAAGACCTAAGAAAACATTTTGTAGACCACAAGTCTGGTTCATCCTTGGGAGCAATTTCCAAACGCCTGAAGGTACCACGTTCATCTGTACAATCAATAGTACGCATGTAGAAACACCATGGGACCACGCAGCCGTCATACCGCTCAGGAAGGAGACACGTTCTGTCTCCTAGAGATTAACGTACTTTGGTGCAAAAAGTGCAAATCAATCCCAGAACAACAGCAAAGGACCTTGTGAAGATGCTGGAGGAAACAGGTGCAAAAGTATTTATATCCACAGTAAAACGAGTCCTATATCGACATAACCTGAAAGGCCGCTCAGCAAGGAAGAAGCCACTCCAAAACTGCCATAAAAAAGTCAGACTACGGTTTGCAACTGCACATGGGGACAAAGGTCGTACTTTTTGGAGAAATGTCCTCTGGTCTGATGAAATAAAAATAGAACTCTTTGGCCATAATGACCATCGTTGTGTTTGGAGGAAAAAGGGGGAGGCTTGCAAGCCGAAGAACACCATCCCAACCGTGAAGAACAGGGGTGGCAGCATCATTTTGTAGGGGTGCTTTGCTGCAGGAGGGACTGGTGCACTTCACAAAATAGATGGCATCATGAGAAAGGAAAATGATGTGGATATATTGAAGCAACATCTCAAGACATCAGTCAGAAAGTTAAAGCTTGGTTGCAAATGGGTCTCAAATGGGTCTCCCAAATGGACAAAGCATACTTCCAAAGTTGTGGAAAAATGGCTTAAGGACAACAAAGTCAAGGTATTGGAGTGGCCATCACAAAGCCCTGACCTCAATCCTATAGAAAATTTGTGGGCAAACCTGAAAAAGCGTATGTGAGCAAGGAGGCCTACAAACCTGACTCAGTTACACTAGCTCTGTCAGGAGGAATGGGTCAAAATTCACCCAACTTATTGTGGGAAGCTTGTGGAAGGCTACCCAAAATGTTTGACCCAAGTTAAACAATTTAAAGACAATGCTACCAAATACTAATTGAGTGTATGTAAACTTCTGACCCACTGGGAATGTGATGAAAGAAATAAAAGCTGAAATAAATCGTTCTCTCTACTATTATTCTGACATTTCACATTCTTAAAATAAAGTGGTAATCCTAACTGACCTAAGACAGGGAATTTTTACTAGGATTAAATGTCAGGAATTGTGAAAAACTGAGTTTAAATGTCTTTGGCTAAGGTATATGTAAACTGTATGTATTGGGCTTTAGCTGAGATTATTCTTTACGGAGTCAAGTATATTTGTCCAGGCCTTAATTGTGAGGTGATTGCCATCTAAGAGCCAAGATCTTTTTTTTGTGGCAGGGCTGCCTGCCAGGGTACTTTTAAAGAAGCACTTAGTTAAGCACAGATAAAATGCACTCTGAAACTTTCCTCTGTTGCAATATGACTGAAGATAATCATTGTATGCATCATGTTTATGTTAATTAATTATTCGCTTTGGATGTAACTTAGAAGCCAACATGTGTTAAAGAAATGCTTGGATGTCTACGATGATGATTATCATGAAACTACTGTACTTGCAGTGCTTGCTTTCATTTCATGAGAAAAACACATACCACAGAGACATCTCTGCTAACAGAAACCACATCTTCCATCGTAGTGAGGCGATGCACTGACTGTTTCTTTCACATACTGTAGGTATTGAATGTCCTTAAATTGAACTTGCAATTTAGATGAACTCTTATATTATACGGTGTCTCCATCTCTTTCTTTGTTTGTTATTGATTTATTTCATTGAAAAAGTTTAGGTGTAATACAAAGCATGTGGGTTTCTAAAACGGGCTATTGCATAAGACACCCCAGTAACCATGGTGACAGTGAGGCCTAATGGTCTATTGTGATGCAATAGGAGTGAAGCCGTGAATACCATTCAGTTATTCTCTAGCTAGCTCTGACAGTCAATGCCACAAATCTGTTAGTGATGTCATTTTAAACAGTTTAAGTGACACTTCAAAGGTCAGTGCCAATGTCGTCAGGAAGATTAAGACAGACTGACAGACAGAGATGGACAGCGTCAGCGAATACAGGACATATTATGGTTAGATCATCCAGTGGTCTTAAACTAATCACACAGTACTTGAGATTTTAACTGCAAGGTATTTATTCTGCACTATTTATGAAAACAGACCGTTGGTAATTGTAATAAATGAAAAAAAGAATAAACTATTGGGATTATGTCATCCGTTGTCGCAGTGTTTCTTTATCCTGGTTCTGGGGACACAAAGGGGAGACATTTTTCATTTACAGTTGTGTTTCTTAATTCTGGTTCTGGGGACCTAAAGGGACAAACATTTAATTTTTTGCACAAGCACTACACACCTGATTCAAATAATCAAAGCTTGATGATGAGTTGATCATTTGAATCAGCTGTGTAGTGCTAGGACAAAAAAACAAAACGTTTGTCCCTTTAGGTCCCCAGGACCAGGATTAAGAAACAGGACTCTACCGTCATTTGAGCGTAAAGGTGAAGATTTTATTTCACACACTGTAGCGCCCCCTACTGGTGACTTATCAAATCTCACCATGGAGGGCATTATAGGTAAAAACAAATAATGTATGTAAAATAAAAATATAAACATATCACCATCATTCAGGGGGAGAAACACTAGAACAAACAAACAACTTGATAGCAAAACCATTTTCTGAATTCTTGTTGCTTTATTTGTGGAATAGAATACACACCTCTGTGCCTCTGGTCTCTTTCAGCCATCATCCAATAGGGCCCTCAAACTCAACTCTGGACCTCCAAGTCAGTTTCACTGCATATTTTTATTGTTCTCCTCTAATCAGGGACTGCTTTAGAGCTGGGACACCAGGTGTGTGCAGTTAATTATCAGGTAGACCAGAAAACCAGCAGTCGTCTCCAGACCTCGCAGGCTAAGGGTTCAATACCACTGCTCTAGGGAATCAGTGTATCTCTATTGCCGGCATGAGTACTGGTGCCACCTCTGCTGAACCTGCACATCCGCTCACTTGTCATTGGATCAGGTTTATGAGGAGCAGTATGTATAAGGTTCTCATGGCTACTACACAACCTTCCACTCAAACATTTATTTTATTCGTACACCATCCATATATATATATATATATAGCATATGACAACTTTACCCAGCTATTATCACTTCCATTAGAAAATGACATTGTGTAAATAATGTGATTCATATAGCTATATATGTTTTGAAATTAATGTTGGCAAATATGTGTGAGATGTCCATAACATAGCTGCAGATTGTACACCAGACAATGAGATATAACCACAGATTTTTGGCATCCATTACTGCACGTTACAGGTTGGCCTACACAAAGCGCTGCCATAGCTTCTTCAACTGACCTGGTATTGGCGATACTCTCTTCGTTCTCGATTCTGGAAAACAGTTGTCTTATAAACGACCTTTACTGTATAAGACAACTGTTTTCCAGATTTTAAAAGAAAGAGAGTATCGCCAATACCAGGTTAGTATTTTATTTTTATTTAACCTTTATTTAACTACGCAAGTCAGTTAAGAACAAATTCTTATTTACGATGCCGGCCTACCCCAGCGAAACCCTAACGACGCTGGGCCAATCGTGCGCCACCCTATGGGAATCCCAATCACGGCCGGTTGTGATACAGCCTGGAATCAAACCAGGGTCTGTAGTGACGCCTCTAGCACTGAGAGGCAGTGCCTTAGACTGCTGCGCCACCCGGGAGCCTCAAGTTGTTGAAGAATCTATGGCATCGTTTTGTATAGGCAAACCTGTAGCGTCCAGGAATAGATGCCAAAAATCTTTGGTTATATCTCATTGTCTGGTGTACAATCTGTAGTTATGCATAACAGTGCTCATTACTCTAGTCCTATCTGCATTATATAACCCAAAATAAAGCCAACGAATAAATACTAAAGTAACTTTAAAACAGCTGTAGTGCACAGTTTCAGATTTTTCATTGCAATATTATGCAAATAATAATAATTGTAGGAGAAAAAAAGTAGGATTGTAAACACCAGATCTCATAGTCCAATCAAGTCCAGTAACAGCACCGATATGTTAGCATGTTGAACAGAAAAGTAGTTTGTGTATTACACAGCCGTCAACAGGCTGCATACACTTAAACCTGTAACACAATATTACAAGAGGGTCTAAACTGAATAACACTGTGATGATAATGGATGTCAATGATAGGTTACTGTGAACTCAATGATGGATAGATACTTTTTTCTTACTGGTAACCTCTTCTCCCTTATTTCTGACTCATTGACAATGGATGTTGCTCAATCCCTCCTCTACATTTGATTTCCCAAGGGAACAAAACATGTAAAATACCTAAAACGGTATCCATGCATATCTGCGATCAATTAACACAAGTCCTCCCAACCTACTACACACAGACCATACAATCGGACTCACCCACTTTGCATTCTGGCGAGGAACATGCCTGAATGTTTTTTATTTAATTCATTTTTTACCTAATGTACACTTCCGGGGCAGACATCATTATTACGTTACAATGTTGTTGTCAGGAAAAATAAATCAAACAAACTGTTCTGAGAGAAAGAATAAGATAACATGCAAAAAACCAGATGAGCTAGTCATATCTGACACCACTAATATCAGTAGCTTCTCTTCTCCATCGTCTACTGAACAGGAACATGCGCTGCTGTATTAAGCTAGTCAGTACACTGACATTTTTTGGTAAAGTTTGAAGATGCATGTGATTTAGAGACGTATGATACAAAATATGTTACATATGTAGTTCCATCTAACGATCACTCCTTTATTTTCTCATTCATTTGTGTTAAGAATATCTATTGCAGAATACAGTATTCATATTTCCGTCTGTAAAGATGTATTTAAATATCAATATGATTGTGCAATTATTCATAACCTTTATAATCTCTCCCTGCAATTTCTTTACACCAATTATGTATATTAGTTTTTCCTGCTTGTTCTAACGTTGCATATCTTGAAAAAGTTAAAGGCTTTCGATGCCACGGTGGGTATATTATTGTTGAAAAGCACTCTTACTAACCACACCATCCATCTGCGTCCCTTCTCTGAGTCCAGCAGGCATTGTCATCTGTTCCTGGTCAGCTCAGATTGTGTCTGTGGTACTGCTTCACCACCCCCCCCCCCCCCCCCCCCCCCCCCGTATCTCCTTGGGCCAAAAGGTCAACCTCACAGTATCTGTTCCAGCACATCAAATGGATAGTTACAATTCATTTATATATTTTTTCTCACGCTTCCCCTACCTTGACTATTCAGTAGACATTACGTTGGTATCAGAGTGAAGCATTTGGAAAGAGTGTGGACGTTATCATCCTTCTTGCCCATGTTCTTCTCTGATGGACCCCATTCCTCTTGTTTTGTGCAATGGGTCAAGGCCCTGTGCTTTATAGGGTTATAAAGAGGAGATCTTGACAGTTTCCTGGGTGTTATAGATACTGGAGCGAGAGTTGCGTAGGATGCCAGGGATGGCGGGTGAGTTAGGTAGACTCTCATCAGGACT
Organism: Salmo trutta; assembly: GCF_901001165.1. Classification (NCBI taxonomy): domain Eukaryota; kingdom Metazoa; phylum Chordata; class Actinopteri; order Salmoniformes; family Salmonidae; genus Salmo; species Salmo trutta. The sequence goes on along the minus strand of NC_042986.1, from coordinate 36,172,951 downwards.
GTTGGCTGGGGGAGTGGGGATACTGATGATGGCTGCTGTGTAGTCAGTACAGTTCAGCTTCAGGTCTTCAGTTCTGGCGTTTAGACTGGAGCGACTGCTCTCACACACACACACACACACACGCACACACACACACACACACACACACACACACACACACACACAGAGAGAGGAATAAAGTTAGACAATGCACGTATCTGTCACTATTACCCCAAAATAGTCAAATGTGTTTATGTTGAGAGGACTTTTATGTGTCATCATTGTAAGTAGATCAGTGTATTCTAGTAGTTTGTTCTTCCACCGTCTGTATAGTGATACATCCATCATAGCAACTATGTATAAAAATGCAAGCGCTCAATAAAACAAACAAACTCACATTATCAACTGTTTCCCTTAAAAACAATCAATCATTATTCATGCTACAGTGACAAATGAAATACATTTTCCCATTGTTTTCGGCTACATTTCTCATTAAACCCATGGAGGTTGTTTTGAAAAACATCAACAGCATCAAAATAGTTAGAGCCAGCAGAGTTTGAACAACTTAGAAACTGTTCGAACTCAGCTTGTAATTCAGGATCAGCAGAATGTTCTTGTTAATGAATCGGCCAGAGCTAAACGTAGTAAAACATCAACAGCCTCTACAGGTGATTAAGTGGTGAGGCAAAGATAGAAAGGGAGGAGTGGGCTCCTTGGATCAGGTGGGTAGTGTGTGCTGTACAGTACCTCTGTGGGTACTGAGTACCAACAGGTGTCTTGGTGACGTGCAGCGTGTCCAGCTCCTGCACACTTCCCCGGCTGACAGATACGGTGGAGTTGGCAAGGCGGATGGCCCTCCTCTTGGCCCGCCGGGAGCAGCAGGTGGTGGTGGCCCCCTGCTGGCTGGACAAGGAAGTGCTGCGGCTGGTGCGGAAGCCCATTGAGTCCATCATACACACCTCGCTGTAGGTGACTTCATCGGTGAACTCGTGATTCTGTCGACACATAAAAGAAAGAAAGACGTCTATCCTGGCCTCTGAACGGGCATCTTTAAACTAGCTGCAGGTGGCTGTATACTATATGATAACTTCTCATAACTGCTGAAAGTGTGAAACAGCGTGAAACACTGCCGAGTAAAGATACAGTACATCAAAGTGAACAATAAACATATCAGACAAAATTATCCATGAGATAAAAAAAGCAGCACTCACAGTGGTTTTCTCCAAGCACTGCAATAGATGATGATGTTGATGCTCAAAGGCGGACCTGTTCTTCACACAAAGGGCTGTGCTGTCACCATCGCCACCCTGAGGGACACAGCAAGATAGCAACTCGCTTAGCCCAACATAGCCACACATGAAAAGACATTGTCAGTGTAAACACGATCACATCAACAGTTGAATTAGTAGTTGGCAACTTATTGCTGTGTTAAGCAAACTTCACATTATAAACACAAATGGGAGGTGATTTTGTCCAACAAACATTGTAGAATACAGTACACTGATGAGTAGACATTATACTGATGAGTAGACATTATACTGATGAGTAGACAGTATACTGATGAGTAGACAGTATACTGATGAGCAGACAGTATACTGATGAGTAGACATTATACTGATGAGTAGACATTATACTGATGAGTAGACAGTATACTGATGAGTAGACATTATACTGATGAGTAGACATTATACTGATGAGTAGACAGTATACTGATGAGTAGACATTATACTGATGAGTAGACAGTATACTGATGAGTAGGCAGTATAATGATGAGTAGACATTATACTGATGAGTAGGCAGTATACTGATGAGCAGACAGTATACTGATGAGTAGACATTATACTGATAAGTAGACATTATACTGATGAGTAGACATTATACTGATGAGTAGACAGTATACTGATGAGCAGACATTATACTGATGAGTAGACAGTATACTGATGAGTAGACATTATACTGATGAGTAGACATTATACTGATGAGTAGACAGTATACTGATGAGTAGACATTATACTGATGAGTAGACAGTATACTGATGAGCAGACATTATACTGATGAGTAGACAGTATACTGATGAGTAGGCAGTATACTGATGAGTAGACATTATACTGATGAGTAGACAGTATACTGATGAGTAGACATTATACTGATGAGTAGACATTATACTGATGAGTAGACATTATACTGATGAGCAGACAGTATACTGATGAGTAGACATTATACTGATGAGTAGACATTATACTGATGAGCAGACAGTATACTGATGAGTAGACAGTATACTGATGAGTAGACAGTATACTGATGAGTAGACAGTACACTGATGAGTAGACAGTATACTGATGAGTAGACAGTATACTGATGAGTAGACAGTATACTGATGAGCAGACATTATACTGATGAGTAGGCAGTACACTGATGAGTAGGCAGTATACTGATGAGTAGGCAGTATACTGATGAGTAGACAGTATACTGATGAGCAGACATTATACTGATGAGTAGGCAGTACACTGATGAGTAGGCAGTATACTGATGAGTAGACATTATACTGATGAGTAGACATTATACTGATGAGTAGACATTATACTGATGAGTAGGCAGTACACTGATGAGTAGACAGTATACTGATGAGTAGACAGTATACTGATGAGTAGACAGTATACTGATGAGTAGGCAGTACACTGATGAGCAGACATTATACTGATGAGTAGACAGTATACTGATGAGTAGGCAGTACACTGATGAGTAGACATTATACTGATGAGTCGACATTATACTGATGAGTAGGCAGTATACTGATGAGCAGACGTTATACTGATGAGTAGACAGTATACTGATGAGCAGACATTATACTGATGAGTAGACGGTATACTGATGAGTAGACAGTATACTTTTTTTATCTGTCGGCCCTAGCCCCGAACTCAGGCCCTGTGTGTAGTTAACCGACCCTCTCTGCCCATTCATCGCCATTTTACCTGTTGTTGTCTTAGCTGATTAGCTGTTGTTGTCTTACTCGTTGTTGTCTTAGCTAGCTCTCCCAATCAACACCTGTGATTGCTTTATGCCTTGCTTTATGTCTCTTTCAAATGTCAATATGCCTTGTATACTGTTGTTTAGGATAGTTATCATTGTTATAGTTTACTGTGGAGCCCCTAGTCCCACTCAACATGCCTCAAATACCTCCTTTGTCCCACCTCCCACACATGCGGTGACCTCACCCAGTATAACCAGCACGTCCAGAGATGCAACCTCTCTTATCATCACTCAGTGCCTGGGCTTACCTCCGCTGTACCCGCACCCCACCATACCCCTGTCTGCACATTATGCCCTGAATCTATTCACCCGCGCCCAGGAATCTGCTCCTTTTATTCTCTGTCCCCAACGCACTAGACGATCAGTTTTGATAGCCTTTAGCAGTACCCTCATCCTACTCCTCAGCTGTTCCTCGGGTGATGTGGAGGTTAACCCAGGCCCTGCGTGTCCCCAGGCACTCTCATTTGTTGACTTCTGTAATCGAAAAAGCCTTGGTTTCATGCATGTTAACATCAGAAGCCTCCTCCCTAAGTTTGTTTTACTCACTGCTTTAGCACACTCCGCCAACCCTGATGTCCTTGCCGTGTCTAAATCCTGGCTTAGGAAGGCCACCAAAAATTCGGAGATTTCCATACCCAACTACAACATTTTCTGTCAAGATAGAACTGCCAAAGGGGGAGGAGTTGCAATATACTGCAGAGATAGCCTGCAAAGTTCTGTCATACTTTTCAGGTCTATGCCCAAACAGTTCAAGCTTCTAATTTAAAAAATGTATCTCTCCAGAAATAAGTATCTTGCCGCTGCATTTTTTTGTACTGGCCCCCCATGGGAATCAAACCCACAACCCTGGCGTTGCACACACCATGCTGGCGTTGCAAACACCATGCTCTACCAACTGAGCCACAGGGAAGATATTTGTTTACACACTTCGCCACTTTTAACTGCAGCAACTGTATAGAATTTTTAACTAATTGTAAATATATATATGTAGACAAGACAAGGTGCTGTCTTGTGATCTTTCTATATTCTATTATTTTACTTGGTATTATTACTATTATTATTACCATTATTATTACTATTATTAGTGCTATTATTACTAGTAGTATTACTAGTGGTATTACTAGTATTATTGCTATTACTATTATTACTGGTATTATTACTATTACCACAAGTATTATTATCGTTACTAGTATTACCAGTATAATTACTAGCATTATTACCAGTATCATTACTATTATCAGTACTATTATTATTAATATTATTACTATTATTATTACTATTGCTATTAGTACTAGTAGTATCACCAGTATGATCACTAGTATTATTACTATTGTCGGTACTATTATTAGTACTAGTGCTATTACCGCTAGCATTATTACTAGTATTATTACGAGTACTATTATTACGAGTATTATTACCAACATAACTACTAGTATTATTACTATTGCTATTACTAGTATTATTATTGTTGCTATTATCACTGGTATAATTACTAGTATTATTACTGGTATCATTACTATTATCGGTACTATTATTGTAACTATTACTACTGTTATCCAGTATTAATTACTAGTATCATTACTATTACTACTGGTATTATTACTGGTATTATTACTCGTGTTATTACTAGTATTATTACTTTTATTATTACCAGTATTATTATTGTTAGTATTATTACTAGTATCATTACTATTACCAGTACTATTACTATTGCTATTATTATTACTATTACTATTATTACAGGTATTATTACTTTTATTAGTACTGTTATTATTACTGTTATTAGTACTATTAGTATTACTTTTACCAATATTACTAGTATTATTACTGGTGTTTTTACTAGTGATAGTACTATTATTAGTACTGTTATTATTACTGTTATTAGTGCTATTATTACTATTACCATTATTACTGGTATAATCACTGGTATTTCTACTATTATTATTGCCACTACTATTATTACTAGTATTATTACTGGTACCACTACTAGTATTATTACTATTATTATTACTATTATTAGTATTATTATTATAACTCTTATTGGTACTATTATTATTACTGTTACTACTATTCCTAGTAGTATTACTACTAGTATTATTACTATTGTTAGTACTTTTATAGTTGCTATTACCACTAGTATTATTAGTGGTATTATAACTGGTGTTATTACTATTACTATTATTACTAGTGTTATCAATGGTATTATTTTTATTACTATTGCTATTATTATTACAGTTATTATTTTTATTACTATTATTACTAGAATTATTACCAGTATTATTACCATTACTGTTATCACTAATATTATTACTATTGTTGGTACTATTATTACTAGTGTTGTTACTTGTATCATCACTATTATCAGTACTATTATTATTACTATCACTATTGTTACTGGTATTATTACTGGTATTATTACTATTATTAGTACTATTGTTATTACTATAATTACTAGTATTATTATTAGTGTTATTACTGTTGTTGTTACTGTTATTAGTACTATACTTATTACTGTTACTATTATTACTTGGATTATTACTAGTATTATTACTTGTATTATCTCTATCACTATTATTACTAGTAGTATTACTGGTGTTAGTACTGGTGTTAGTATTATTGCTATTATTATTACTATTATTATTATTACTTGTATTATTGCTATTTCTGTTGTTACTGGTATTATTACTATTATTGGTACAGTTATTACTAGCATTATTACTAGTATTATTACTGTTATTGGTACTGTTATTACTGGTATTATTACTGTTTTTGTTACTATTGTTAGTACTATTATTATTACTTGTATTATTACTTGTGTTATTGCTATTACAATTATTACTAGTATTACTACTGGTATTCGTACTATTATTATTACTAGTATTAGTACTAGTATTAGTATTATTACTATTATTACTTGTATTATTTATATTACTATTTGTATTATTACTAGTATTATTACCAGTTTTATTACTTGTATTATTGCTATTTCTATTATTACTTGTATTATTACTGGTATTATTACTGTTATTGGCACTGTTATTACTAGTATTATTACTAATATTATTACTATTATTGGTACTATTACCAGTACGATTATTATTACTATTATCACTGGTGTTATTGCTAGTATTATTACTACTGCTATTACTATTATTATTGCTGTTATTATTACTATCGCTATTATTACTAGTATTATTACTGGTGTTACTGTTATTAGTACTGTCAGTATTGCTGTTATTACTAGTATTATTATTTGTATTGTTGCTGGTATTCATACTATTATTATTACTAGTATTTGTATTATTACCATTATTACTTGTATTATTACCTGTATTATTACTATTATCATTATTATTGCTTGTATTATTACTAGTATTATTACTATTATTGGTACTATTATCAGTACTATTATTATTACTATTATTACTAATATTACTGGTGTTATTGCTAGTATTATTACTACTGCTATTACTATTATTATTGCTATTATTATTACTATCGCTATTATTACTGGTATTATTACTGGTGTTACTGTTATTAGTACTATTATTATTGCTATTACTTGTATTACTAGTATTATTATTTGTATTATTGCTGGTATTCGTACTGCTATTATTACTAGTATTATTACCATTATTACTTGTATTATTACCAGTACTATTACTATTATTATTACTTGTATTATTACTAGTATTATTACTTGTGTTGTTGCTATTTCTATTATTGCTAGTATTATTACTAGTAGTACTATTATTATTGCCTGTGTGAGTACTATCATTATTACTATTATTAGTGCTGGTATTAGTATTGTTGCTATTATTACATGTATTATTATTAGTATTGTTACTATTATTAGTACTATTGCTATGATTACTTATATTACTACTAGTATTATTACTATTATTAGTACTGGTAATATTATTTATTGTATTATTACTGGTATTATTACTATTGTTTCACTCACTTATCTTTGACCTGCATTGATGGAGCTTGCAGCTTAAGCTTAAGAATTTCATTGTACCCTTAAATTACTGTACATCTGTGACTAATAAACTCTGATTTTAACACAGAACCCCAGAGAACCTGGCACCTCAGATGCTTCCTAAAGAGCTGTTTCTTTGTGGTTCGTTCAGAGATAAACAACTGGCTGTGGAGCTGAGATTTCCAGGTCAAGGTGGTTGATCACCATCATAACTGTTATAGACGGTGAACAGCCTGTCAAAATCCTTACCATACAGATGATCTACTTTGTTAGACTGAGAGACATGAGTGTGCCAGGCTGGGAGGGAGGGAGCAGGGAAATAGCTCTGTTAGTCACAAAGCCAGTCTGGAGACCTGCTGGATTCACTACAGACATGTCCGATAACATCGTCCCACGAACTGAGACTACACTGCAGCCAAAACCAAGGAAAGACCTGGGAGAGAAAACAATCCCTCTAGGTTTATAAATAGCTCTGCAGTCCTGCTAGTAATGGGTTTATAGATCCCTGATCTCACTCTGGGATTGTAAATATTGGATTATAGGGACTTCAACTGCTGAGAAGAAACAGAATAAAGACTACTCAGGACTCAACCTGGTACATTAGTAAAGATGGGAATTCAATTTCTCTCTAGCTTTGCCTCCTCCTCCTCCTCTATCACCTCTAGTCCTTAAATCAGCAGAATGACTTCTCATATTCTTCTGTCCTCCACTGGTGTGAAGAGAGATTAGGATACTGAAATATGTCTGCAAGGAAGATGGAACACTTCTTCACCTCCTTCCCCATGGCTACGGCTATTAAGGAAAGTTACAGGAGATATTTACAGTTGAATTGTTTTCAATCATATTTGGCACGCTCTTAGAATAAAAAAGAGTTCTTCGTTTGTCCACATAGGGGAACCCTTTTTGGTTTCAGGTAGTCAAACCCTTTGGTGGTGAAGCAGGTAATACTTTTTACTGGTGAAAGGGTTCCATGTATATGGATATGGCTCCCGAGTGGCGCAGCGTTCTAAGGCACTCTCAGAGCTAGAGTTGTCACTACAGACACCCTGGTTTGAATCCAGGCTGTATCACAACCGGCTGTGATTGGGAGTCCCATAGGGCGGCGCACAATTGGTCCAGCGTCATCCGGGTTTGGCTTGTGTAGGCCGTCATTGTAAATAAGAATTTGTTCTTAACTGACTTGCCTAGTTAAATAAAGGTAAATATAACACTTACAACCTTGTATTTGTGAAAGGGTTCCACTTGGAACCAAAACAATAGTAATTTGACAATTGAAGAATACTTTATGGTTCTAGGTAGCACCTTCTGTTCTAAGAATGCATTCAACACACAGTTACTAAATACACTAATCTGCCATGCACACAGTACTGTATGTCTGTAGGTACAGCTGCAGTCTGACAGTAAACCTTCTGCCTTTTCTTTTGTTTTCAAAGCTTTACCCACAGGCTATTCTCTCCTCTTACGGTAGAATGCAGAATTTCTTTAAAATCAAACAACACAAATAAAACAACTGATGATTACCAACCGCCGTTGGCATAGCAACCCCATGAACTGCAATAATTACATGGGGTAAAATCTCTGTGAGGAGGGGTCATCCTGGAGGGGTTAGGTGTTATGTGCAATGATGATAACATTAGAATAGTTACCCAATGCCTATATTCCATATAGGACAGGGCATTTCAAAACAGGATATGGCCAATATACTATATGACGTGATTTTACACTATATGACGTAATTTTATACTATATGACATGATTTTACACTATATGACATGATTTTACACTATATGACATGATTTTACACTATATGACGTGATTTTACACTATATGACATGATTTTACACTATATGACGTGATTTTATACTATATGACATGATTTTACACTATATGACATGATTTTACACTATGATTTTACACTATATGACGTGATTTTATACTATACGACATGATTTTATACTATATGACATGATTTTATACTGTATGACATGATTTTATACTGTATGACGTGATTTTACACTATACGACGTGATTTTACACTATATGACGTGATTTTATACTGTATGACGTGATTTTACACTATATGACGTGATTTTACACTATATGACGTGATTTTATACTGTATAACGTGATTTTACACTATACGACGTGATTTTACACTATATGACGTGATTTTATACTGTATGACGTGATTTTACACTATATGACATGATTTTACAGTATACGATGTGATTTTTCCTCAGGAGGGCAATAACTAGGGAAATCCAAGTGATAACAAGCTAGATACTGTATGTTAGAATGTTTCATTGAGGTGAGGTTCTGGGTACTGGTAATACAACTGAGGTGAAAACAGCTAGGAGTGGAGGGTGACTCCTGAGAGCAGTGCATTGAAACTCATCCTCTAGTAACTCTCTTTATCTGTTCTGGTCCCCGTTGCTAACATCATTATCTCTGTGTGTCCATAACCCACCTGTCCACAACATCTGCTTTCTGTCCTCTGACTCGATGACCTCACAAAAGGATTCCACATTACACATACACACACACACCTCACAAGAATGCCACATATAGCCAGGGACCTTATGTCATTGGTTAAGACAGTGTCAATGAGACTTTGTCTCGTTCTGAGGAAGGGGGAGGGGGTTCATATTTGCCAGGATTCAATTTTTGTGTAGCAAGTGACCCTTCATAATTGCAGGACTGACTCCAGTGGATAGATTGAATCAAGTGGAAGTTTGGGATGAAATATTAATTATTAATAAAATATGAATCCCACCGTACCTTCTCCGTTATGCAATCTGGTTTCAGAGCTGGTCATGGGTGCACCTCAGCCACGCTCAAGGTCCTAAACGATATCATAACCGCCATTGATAAGAAACAGTACTGTGCAGCTGTATTCATTGACCTGGCCAGGCTTTCGACTCTGTCAATCACCACATCCTCATCGGCAGACTCAACAGCCTTGGTTTCTCAAATGACTGCCTCGCCTGGTTCACCAACTACTTCTCCGACAGAGTTCAGTGTGTCAAATCTGAGGGCTTGTTGTTCGGGCCTCTGGCAGTCTCAATGGGGGTGCCACAGGGTTCAATTCTCGGGCCGACTCTCTTCTCTGTATACATCAATGATGTCGCTCTTGCTGCTGGTGAGTCTCTGATCCACCTCTACGCAGACGACACCATTCTGTATACTTCTGGCCCTTCTTTGGACACTGTGTTAACAACCCTCCAGACGAGCTTCAATGCCATACAACTCTCCTTCCGTGGCCTACAACTGCTCTTAAATACAAGTAAAACTAAATGCATGCTCTTCAACCGATTGCTGCCTGCACCTGCCCGCCCGTCCAGCATCACTACTCTGGACGGTTCTGACTTAGAATATGTGGACAACTACAAATACCTAGGTGTCTGGTTAGACTGTAAACTCTCCTTCCAGACTCACATCAAACATCTCCAATCCAAAGTTAAATCTAGAAATGGATTCCTATTTTGCAACAAAGCATCCTTCACTCATGCTGCCAAACATACCCTCGTAAAACTGACCATCTTACCGATCCTCGACTTTGGCGATGTCATTTACAAAATAGCCTCCAACACCCTACTCAACAAATTGGATGCAGTCTATGACAGTGCCATCCGTTTTGTCACCAAAGCCCCATATATTATCCACCACTGCGACCTGTACGCTCTCATTGGCTGGCCCTCGCTTCATACTCGTCGCCAAACCCACTGGCTCCAGGTCATCTACAAGACCCTGCTAGGTAAAGTTCTGCCTTATCTCAGCTCACTGGTCACCATAGCTGCACCCACCCGTAGCACGCGTTCCAGCAGGTATATCTCACTTATCACCCCCAAAGCCAACTCCTCCTTTGGTCGTCTCTCCTTCCAGTTTTCTGCTGCCAATGACTGGAACAAACTACAAAAATCTCTGGAACTGGAAACACTTATCTCCCTCACTAGCTTTAAGCACCAGCTGTCAGAGCAGCTCACAGATCACTGCACCTGTACATAGCCCATCAATAAATAGCCCAAACAACTACCTCTTCCCCTACTGTATTTATTTATTTATTTATTTTGCTCCTTTGCACCCCAGTATTTCTACTTTGCACACTCATCTACTGTTAAATCTCCCAGTCCAGTGTTTTACATGCTATACTTTATTTACTCTGCCACCATGGCCTATTTATTGCCTTTACCTCCCTTATCTCACCTCATTTGCTCACATTGTATATAGACTTATTTTTCTACTGTATTATTGACTGTATGTTTGTTTTACTCCATGTGTAACTCTGTGTTGTTATATGTGTCGAACTGCTTTGCTTTATCTTGGCCAGGTCACAGTTGTAAATGAGAACTTGTTCTCAACTTGCCTACCTGGTTAAATAAAGGTGAAATAAAAAATTAAAAAATAAATAAAATTAATGACTGTCAATGTGACATTTGGTTATTTTAAACGCCTTTGAAACTGAAGATGACTGATCCCCAACACCAATCACAGTGACATGACATTCTTATGCAGATTTAGTGGAACTGCAGCAGAACGTGCTGGTGAAAGAAAGGTGTTCCAGAATGGAGAGAGAGCGTGAGAGATAGAAATAGAGAGAGAGAAAGAGAGACAGAGAGAACAGTAATGTGTCTAATTCTGAAGTGAATACAGTCATTACTGGCCAAGAACAAGCTCCAGTTAGTTACAAGCTCCAGTTAGTTACAAGCTACAGATAGTTACAAGCTACAGTTAGTTACAAGCTGCAGTTAGTTACAAGTTACAGATAGTTACAAGCTCCAGTTAGTTACAAGCTCCAGTTAGTTACAAGCTCCAGTTAGTTACAACCTCTAGTTAGTTAAAAGCTACAGTTAGTTACAAGCTACAGTTAGTTACAAGCTCCAGTTAGTTACAAGTTACAGTTAGTTACAAGCTGCAGTTAGTTACAAGCTACAATAAATGATACCATGGCAACAAAACTGTCTCCTGAACAGAAAAAGCTTCAGAGAAAAAAGCTTTAGTGTTATTTTGTTTCATCACAAGGCTGAACAAGTGCTTGATCTTATCAGTCCATCCCAGCACTTTGTAGCCTCTGCTAAAAGCATTAATGCAGGTATATTTAACCTTTCACTATTCACTCTTCCCTACTGTGTTGAACATACTTTAGATTAAATACTGTATTCTGTACATTTCAAATCCAAACGTGAACACGTTAAATAACCTTGATTGTCTGTATATGACCATAAGGTAACATTTGTTCATGTGAATTCCTCACCTGCAATCCCCCATCCTCTTTGTGCTGCAAGAATGCATTGGTGGCCCCTTTTTTAGCCATTCGAATCCTTGCCTGACGCACTTTCTGGAGAATGGAAAAGAAATGGACAAAAATGCCTGTGTCAGCACTTGTTCCACATACAACCCAGTGAGCAATATCTGGGGAATAAAAACAACACTCCCATTTCACAAGACAGTGTGTTTCCTCGTAGCTTTACAATAGGCTTTTGCCTGACAAGCGCACCTTGTTATTTGAAGGTAGATTCCTCCTAGTTATTTATCACACATATCACACAATACAGCAAAAGAACAACAATGTGACACACACATGATAAGAATGACATCATGCCTCTCTCTGGTTTACCTGCTGTGCCCTCATCTTATCTGCCCTTTGGTTCTGGTGGTAGATCCTGGCGAAGTTGGAGACTATGACAGGCACAGGTAGAGCAATCACCAGCACGCCACTGAGAGAGCAGATGGAGCCAAATATCTTGCCCGCTATGGAGTCTGGAACCATGTCTCCATATCTGAAAACAGCAACAACAAGCCAGCGGGGGGTTAATGTGAACAACGCTTCTCTCGGGTCATTACGGGTACTAGTGCGACGGAACAGTTGTATCTCAACATCACAGTATAGACAGACAGAAACAGGTACAAACCAGCGGCTGTGAGTGTAAAGCGTGTCAATCGTCCTGCCTTGAATTTCAATGTGGCAGAAATAGATGACAATTACAGCACTCTACCACCAGTGAGAAAACATATTGAAATTGGAAACTCATAGGGTGAGAAGAGACTGAAATCAACTGAAGCATCTCTTACTGCAGTATGTGTAGTGAGACTTCAATACTGTATGTCCATGGTGACAAGTCTTCACTGTGCATGTATGAACATATTTATAATACATTACTTGTCAAAATTCAGAACCGTATCTTTGTAATTGAACACGTCATTAAAGAAAGGCCGATTAGGGAGTGTACGTTGTTTATAATAAGGGTTACCTGTAGAAAATCAGACCTCTCTGAAATGACAATGGATGGCTCTCCCTTTAGCAAAATATATTTTAACTAAACCTTCCCTGAACGCTTAAACGCTTAAACGCTTAAAAGCAAGTGAACATCACCTAAACCCAAAATAATAATTAAAACATAAAGTGGATAGCAGAGAACATGCCTAACATTTACCCTCACTTCTTGGACAGACCAGAAACTTCGTCCTGTAAGCATATTGCTTTGCCACTAAAATCATAATAAACACTGAGAACTAAAATATTGTGTTATTGTTGTTATTGTTGTTATTCTTATGCATATTATTAATAATAATCATAGGGGAGGGGGGTAGTTAAACATTTACCCCAAAAGGTTCTTCAAAAGGTTTTTCGAGGACCGATTAAAAGGGGTTCTTTAAAGAACTTATAGATGTTCCACAACAGTTTCAATTTGAAGAACCCCTAAAAGATCTTCCAGGAACCTTTTCTTTTGAGAGCGCATTGCAGGGTGTAATGCAGTTTAGTTTTATTTACACCATCCCAGCAGCTTCTCCGAGCATGCGCTTCGTATCGCCTAGCCTACAGCCTATAGGCTACGGATCATTTGATAGAGACCACACTAATCTAGCATATAGGCTACGGATCATTTGATAGAGACCACACTAATCTAGCATATAGGCTACGGATCATTTGATAGAGACCACACTAATCTAGCATATAGGCTAGGGATCATTTGATAGAGACCACACTAATCTAGCATATAGGCTACGGATCATTTGATAGAGACCACACTAATCTAGCATATAGGCTACGGATCATTTGATAGAGACCACACTAATCTAGCATATAGGCTACGGATCATTTGATAGAGACCACACTAATCTAGCATATAGGCTAGGGATCATTTGATAGAGACCACACTAATCTAGCATATAGGCTACGGATCATTTGATAGAGACCACACTAATCTAGCATATAGGCTACGGATCATTTGATAGAGACCACACTAATCTAGCATATAGGCTATGGATCATTTGATAGAGACCACACTAATCTAGCATATAGGCTAGGGATCATTTGATAGAGACCACACTAATCTAGCATATAGGCTACGGATCATTTGATAGAGACCACACTAATCTAGCATATAGGCTACGGATCATTTGATAGAGACCACACTAATCTAGCATATAGGCTACGGATCATTTGATAGAGACCACACTAATCTAGCATATAGGCTACGGATCATTTGATAGAGACCACACTAATCTAGCATATAGGCTACGGATCATTTGATAGAGACCACACTAATCTAGCATATAGGCTATGGATCATTTGATAGAGACCACACTAATCTAGCATATAGGCTAGGGATCATTTGATAGAGACCACACTAATCTAGCATATAGGCTACGGATCATTTGATAGAGACCACACTAATCTAGCATATAGGCTACGGTCATTTGATAGAGACCACACTAATCTAGCATATAGGCTAGGGATCATTTGATAGAGACCACACTAATCTAGCATATAGGCTACGGATCATTTGATAGAGACCACACTAATCTAGCATATAGGCTACGGATCATTTGATAGAGACCACACTAATCTAGCATATAGGCTACGGATCATTTGATAGAGACCACACTAATCTAGCATATAGGCTACGGATCATTTGATAGAGACCACACTAATCTAGCATTTAGGCTACGGATCATTTGATAGAGACCACACTAATCTAGCATATAGGCTACGGATCATTTGATAGAGACCACACTAATCTAGCATATAGGCTACGGATCATTTGATAGAGACCACACTAATCTAGCATATAGGCTACGGATCATTTGATAGAGACCACACTAATCTAGCATATAGGCTACGGTCATTTGATAGAGACCACACTAATCTAGCATATAGGCTAGGGATCATTTGATAGAGACCACACTAATCTAGCATATAGGCTACGGATCATTTGATAGAGACCACACTAATCTAGCATTTAGGCTACGGATCATTTGATAGAGACCACACTAATCTAGCATATAGGCTACGGATCATTTGATAGAGACCACACTAATCTAGCATATAGGCTATGGATCATTTGATAGAGACCACACTAATCTAGCATATAGGCTAGGGATCATTTGATAGAGAACACACTAATCTAGCATATAGGCTAGGGATCATTTGATAGAGACCACACTAATCTAGCATATAGGTACACTTGATATTGTGCGCCCAGCGGAGAATCAGAGACGAGGGGCAGCATCGGGCACACATCGATTTACAGCCTAACAACCAACTCATTCTAAAACACAGAGAAATATTGACACTTCATCAATTACAAATGACATGACCCTCCCCAGGACTAGATCTAAATAATACTAAACCTGCCCTTGACTGAAATGGAAAAGCATGACCCTCCCCAGGACTAGATCTAAATAATACTAAACCTGCCCTTGACTGAAATGGAAAAGCATGACCCTCCCCAGGACTAGATCTAAATAATACTAAACCTGCCCTTGACTGAAATGGAAAAAGCATGACCCTCCCCAGGACTAGATCTAAATAATACTAAACCTGCCCTTGACTGAAATGGAAAAGCATGACCCTCCCCAGGACTAGATCTAAATAATACTAAACCTGCCCTTGACTGAAATGGAAAAGCATGACCCTCCCCCATTTTCCTCCAGGTAACCATTCTGTACATTTCCATCCATCCCTTATCATGACTGAGAATGATCAAGCCAGAGCAGTTAACAAAAATATTTCTGTCTCTCTCCTTCACTCTCACTGAACACACACACACACGCACACACTTTTTTCCACTTTCTGTTAGCACATGCTATCATGCACACAAGTTGCTGGTGGTTGCCTCATGAAGTACACCATGTGGCCTCTGATTGGCATAGTTTGTTCCATTGATCACTGGTGCTGAGCTGAGCGACTGTTGAAAATAAATTAAAGTGGAGGGGTGTCAGAAGCCATTCAGGTGTGATGGAGACAACATTTCCCACATTCATCATAACCATTGCAGTGCATTGGAGGAATATGCCACCTGATTTCTGATCAGCAAGCTGTCCCATTAAAGTAAGGACTACCCCACAAAGAGAAGCTGTCCCATTACAGTAAGGCCTACCCGACATAGAGAAGCTGTCCCATTACAGTAAGGCATACCCTACATAGAAAAGCTGTCCCATTACAGTAAGGCCTGCCCTACATAGAGAAACTGTCCCATTACAGTAAGGCCTGCCCTACATAGAGAAGCTGTCCCATTACAGTAAGGCCTGCCCTACATAGAGAAGCTGTCCCATTACAGTAAGGCCTGCCCTACATAGAGAAGCTGTCCCATTACAGTAAGGCCTGCCCTACATAGATAAGCTGTCCCATTACAGTAAGGTCTACCCTACATAGAGAAGCTGTCCCATTACAGTAAGGTCTACCCTACATAGAGAAGCTGTCCCATTACAGTAAGGCCTGCCCTACATAGAGAAGCTGTCCCATTACAGTAAGGACTACCCTACAGTACATAGAGAAGCTGTCCCATTACAGTAAGGACTAACCTACTGTACATAGAGAAGCTGTCCCATTACAGTAAGGACTACCCTACTGTACATAGAGAAGCTGTCCCATTACAGTAAGGCCTACCCTACTGTACATAGAGAAGCTGTCCCATTACAGTAAGGACTACCCTGCTGTACATAGAAAAGCTGTCCCGTTACAGTAAGGACTACCCTACTGTACATAGAGAAGCTGTCCCGTTACAGTAAGGACTACCCTACTGTACATAGAGAAGCTGTCTCATTACAGTAAGGCGTACCCTACTGTACATAGAGAAGCTGTCCCATTACAGTAAGGACTACCCTACTGTACATAGAGAAGCTGTCCCGTTACAGTAAGGACTACCCTACTGTACATAGAGAAGCTGTCCCGTTACAGTAAGGACTACCCTACTGTACATAGAGAAGCTGTCCCGTTACAGTAAGGACTACCCTACTGTACATAGAGAAGCTGTCCCGTTACAGTAAGGACTACCCTACTGTACATAGAGAAGCTGTCCCGTTACAGTAAGGACTACCCTACTGTACATAGAGAAGCTGTTCCATTACAGTAAGGACTACCCTACTGTACATAGAGAAGCTGTGCTCCAACAGGGAAGGGGGCTGCTGTCCGAGACAAACACTACAAACCCCGGTAACACTTTGTTTGGATAGATGGTTTGTAGATGGTTTGTAGATGGTTTGTAGATGGTCAATAATTGTCAACCACATTTCAACTTACTGTCCACTAACCCTAACCCTAACCTTAACCCATACCCTTATTATAAACCTAACCCTAACCTTAGCAAGCAGTTGCTTATCAACATACAGTCTCTTGGGCCTCCCGAGAGGCGCCTCAGTCTAAGGCACTGCATTACATTGCTAGCTGCATGACTACAGATCCTGGTTCGATCCCAAGCTTTGTCGCTGCTAGCCGCGACCGGGAGACCCATGAGGCGGCGCACAATTGGCCCAGCGTCGTCCGGGTTAGGGGAGGGTCTGGCAAGACGGTTTGTCCTTGTCCCATCACGCTCTAGCGACTCCTGCGACGGGCCAGGCGCAGTGCACGCTGACACTGTCGCCAGGTGTATGGTGTTTCCTACGACACATTGGTGCGGCTGGCTTCTGGGTTAAGCGAGTATTGTGTCTTGTTTCGGAGGACACACGGCTCTCGACCTTCAACTCTCTCGACCTTCAAGTCCGTACAGGAGTTGCAGCGATGGGACAAGACTGTAACTACCAATTGGATATCACGAAATTGGGGAGAAAAAGGGGCAAAAAAAAAATATATAAACATTTATAATAAATGCACAAAAAAGTCCATACAGTAAGACACATATGGCAGCTGTGGCACTGTCAGCACCTTGGAGCAGCAACAATCAGACCACATAGTGGTACTACAGTACGTAACAACAATCAGACCACATAGTGGTACTACAGTACGTAACAACAATCAGACCACACAGTGGTACTACAGTACGTAACAACAATCAGACCACACAGTGGTACTACAGTATGTTACAACAATCAGACCACACAGTGGTACTACAGTACGTAGCAACAATCAGACCACACAGTGGTACTACAGTACGTAACAACAATCAGACCACACTGTGGTACTACAGTATGTAGCAACAATCAGACCACACAGTGGTACTACAGTATGTAACAACAATCAGACCACACTGTGGTACTACAGTATGTAGCAACAATCAGACCACACAGTGGTACTACAGTATGTAACAACAATCAGACCACACAGTGGTACTACAGTATGTTACAACAATCAGACCACACAGTGGTACTACAGTATGTTACAACAATCAGACCACACAGTGGTACTACAGTATGTAACAACAATCAGACCACACAGTGGTTCTACAGTATATAACACACTAATATTCTCAACAGGTTGCCCATTTGACAACATTCTGTAGGTACAATAACAAGCATGAACATATTGGGATCTGCATACCTAAACAGCCAATCACTGTTACAGTAGCATATTGATTCAGAAAATATTGATACAAAAGTCTAATACTGTAGGATGCATACGACCATAAAAGGTAAAAATAAAAATATATAGGAACACTGCCCACAAACATATTTGATTTACTGCTGAAATGTTAAGCTACTGATGGACTCCTCAAGGCATACAGCCTTAGAAAAAAATATGCTATCTAGAGCTTAAAATTGTTCTTCGGCTGTCCCCATTGGATAACCCTTTTAAAGAACCGTTTTGGTTCCAGGTCCAACCCTTTTGGTTCCAGGTAGAACTATTTTGGGTTCCATGTAGAATCATTTCCAAGAAGGGTTCTACCTGGAACCAAAAAGGGTTCTCCTATGGGGACAGCCGAAGAACCCTTTTGGAACCCTTTTTTCTACAGTTGAAATCAGTGCTGGATAACTGCAGGGGGAAACAGAGTGCTGAGAAAGATTACTCTACAATTGATAGGAAAGCTAATGGAGTTACTTGGGACTGGGGACATTTGTAAACCAACCAAGCCCTTTAGATTGGCACCATTTGAAGCCTTTTTTTTGTGCCTCATATTGTAACACACCATAATCATGCTTAGGAGCTTCAGCCATTTACAACCATCTCAGTAGTTGTAATAGCAGTGTAAAGGTAGAGCTTCAGCCATTTACAACCATCTCAGTAGTTGTAATAGCACTGTAAAGGTAGAGCTTCAGCCATTTACAACCATCTCAGTAGTTGTAATAGCACTGTGAAGGTAGAGCTTCAGCCATTTACAACCATCTCAGTAGTTGTAATAGCACTGTGAAGGTAGAGCTTCAGCCATTTACAACCATCTCAGTAGTTGTAATAGCACTGTAAAGGTAGAGCTTCAGCCATTTACAACCATCTCAGTAGTTGTAATAGCACTGTAAATGTAGAGCTGCAGTGGAGATGGTTGTTCAGTAATATTAGTAGAATTAGTATTGGCCTTTGGTTTAGTATGCTGATACTGTACATGAAAACTGTATATCTTCATTCAGGACAGAATTGACATGCTCACAGCGAGACTCACACGTCTTATTAAACAAGTAATCTATCATAAGCAAATGGGACTTTATGAAGTATAAGAAACAACAGTATATATTTGTTTACTGCAGAATCATTCAAATCCATCCTAGGTCTGATCCTAATAAATTCCACAGCTAACTGTTTTCCCTTTGAAATAAAAAATAGATGAATGTGAGCAACGTTTTACCTGGTTGCAAGTTAGCGAGGAAACAAAGCGACCAGCCCATACCCGGAAGAATAATTCTCAGAAAGCCCATAACACAAAGTGTTTGCTCAAATCCTGCCTGCTGCCTGCTTCTAATGGGAAGATGCTGCCTATTGTTGCATTCCCTTTCTTCAATGGCCCTTAAGGGGCTCTGCGCTCCCTGGACCAATCTACATCAACCCCAGCCTCTAATCTCCGCACTGGAAAACATCAAAATGATCGAAAGGAATCTGCAGATGGCTCTGGGTTCAATGATATACATAGATCTGTAGAAAGATGGTCATTAACATAATTGTCTCTCTATGTGCTACGAATGTTAATGCTCATTGATATCATGCTATGAAAGCTATACTGCATAATTGCAAACCATATCAATTTTACCAAGGGAATATTTACATTCGATTGAACACAGGCATTAATATTATTCAAATGAAAATTTGATATGAAAACCAGAAAACTACTGTACACAGTCAGGCGATCAGTATCAGCGTATCTGTGTTTTCTTACACAGCAATATCCATGTGTTTCTCATCGGTATTATGAGCTCTTTAATTTGGCCATAATAGAATAATGTCTTAGACGGATGCCTCCCCCCTGTGAGAAAGAGTGATAGAGAAAGAGAAAGAGAGAGAGAGAGAAAGAGGTGAGAAAGAGGAGAGAGAGAGAGGCAGCCTGGCCTAGATGTGGGTCCAGAAAAGGGTCAAGGGATGGTTGTCAGTAGTTAACATGTAAGATTGAGAAGAGAGGAGTGAACCGAAAAATGTAAAAACTCCTCTTTTTTTAAAAACAGCCCTACTGGTAAATGCTTCACAAAATTCATTTTGAACATGTCTTTTAAGGTCAACTATTATTTCTATGGCTACCCAAAATGCTTGGCAGCCACGTGAATGCAGTACAACAATGCTTTTCAGATGAAACACCATTAGAACTACAGACACTGCATTGCTTTATGCCTGTCTCTTTACAATCAAGTCATGATATTTGGCTGCTTGAAGGAGAGGTTTTGTCCATGATCCATGATCCATGCATCCAGCCCAAAGTCTGTTTTCATGTCTAATAACAGTGTTGCACGTCAGTGGAGGCTGCTAAAGGGGAGGACAGCTCATAATAATGGATGGAACAGAGTAACGAAATGACATGAACGGAAACAGTGTGTTTCATACCATTCCACTGATTCCACTCCAGCCATCCCCACTTGCCCGTCCTCCCCAATTAAGGTGCCACCAACCTCCTGTGTTGGACGGCAAGCCTGAGAAAAAACCCCACTGTGACTAAGAGGTCTGATTCAAACGAGCCACATCCAGCGTTCTCATAGGATGATCTGAACCTAAAATGTTAGAAGAAAAGTTCATGAAGTGACCACAAACAAGTCCATTGTGCTGGAGTCACCCAAGTTGAACATACCGTCTAAGATCAGGAGTCTCACCTAATCAATTCTGACTATCACATAATATGTATGGAACTGATATTGACTTGTGAGTTGTGAGTGGAATGGTGATTGTGTGCGGCAGCTGTGATTGGTTTAAAACTGATCCACTATACATGATAAACAGCTGCTATGGAGAGGTTTCCAAACTCTTTTGGCCCGTGACCTCATTTTGATATTAAAAAAGAATTGAGACTCCACCATGTAAAAAAAAAAGGTGATGTAATCAACGGCCAATATTTACTTTTTTTATTGGGGCTATGACAGTCTATTACAAATGAGTCTGTCAGTACTTTTGACAGTGTTTCAATCTAAAGGAAGTATGGTCTTGAGAAGTTCAAAAGATCATCAGGCAATCATTTTGTATGATCTTCTGTGTAGAAAAGACTTTCATTATTGATGATGTTCTTTTTCCCTCAGTCTATAGAATATTTTCTAGCTTAAACCATTCAAAAGGCAGAGCCACATTTGTAGGAATAAAACAGAAACTGCTCTGTTTACTACAACCGCATCTAGCAGCTAACAAAGGTTAATAACCCCTGTTCTATGAACCAAGCACAGTGTCTTTCGCGACCCCATTTTCACATCAATTGATTGGACAGGATTTGGAAAAGTACACACCTGTCTATATAAGGTCCCACAGTTGACAGTGCATGTCAGAGCAAAAAGCAAGCCATGAGGTCGAAGAAATTGTCCATAGAGCTCCGAGACAGGATTGCGTCGAAACACAGATCTGGGGAAGGGTACCAAAACATTTCTGCAGCATTGAAGGTCCCCAAGAACACAGTGGCCTCCATTATTTTTAAATGGAAGTAGTTTGGAACTACCAACATTCTTCCTAGAGCTGGCCTCCCGGCCAAACTGAGCAATCGGGGGAGAAGGGCCTTGGTCGGGGAGGTGACCAAGAACCCGATGGTCACTCTGACAGAGCTCCAGAGGTCCTCTGTAGAGATGAGAGAAACTCCTTGATGGACAGCCATCTCTGCAGCGCTCCACCAATCAGGTCTTTATGCTTGAGTGGCCAGACGTATGCCACTCCTCTGTAAAAGGCCTGACAGCCCCCTTGGAATTTACCAAAATGCACCTGAAGGACTCTCAGACCATGAGAAACAAGATTCTCTGGTCTGATGAAACGAAGATTGAACTCCAAGAGGACCTCAGACTGAGGCGAAGGTTCACCTTTAAACAGGACCACAACCCTAAGCACACAGCCAAGACAATGCAGGAGTGGCTTCGGGACAAGTCTCTGAATGTCCTTCATGGCCCAGCCAAAGCCCGGACTCAAACATCTCTGGAGAGACCTGAAAAGAGCTGAGCAGCAATGCTCCCCATCCAACCTGACAGAGCTTGAGAGGATCTACAGAGAAGAATTGGAGAAACTCCCCAAATACAGGTGTGCCAAGCTTGTAGCATCACACCCAAGAAGACTCAAGGTTGTAATCACTGCCAATGGTGCTTCAACAAAGTACTGAGTAAAGGGTCTGAATACTTATCTAAATGTGATATTTTTTATTTATCAATGAGCAAACATTTCTAAAAACCTGTTTTTACTTTGTCATTATGGGCTTTGTGTGTAGATTGATGAGGGAAAAAAACTATTTTATCAATTTTAGAATAAGGCTGTAACGTAACAAAATGTGGAAAAAGTCAAAGGGTCTGAATACTTTTCAAATGCTCTGTAAGGTCTTGATTCACTCAAATCAATTAGAAAGCCTAAAGATAAATAATCTTCCTTAGGACACAGTGGTTCATTGAAAATCATCAGCCACAATAGGTACCCTTCGCTATACTCTGTAGACATGACAGCGGGCAGGGAGTCTAGTGTGGTTAAGAGTTGGACCAGTAACCAAAGGTTTGAATCCTCGGGCCGACTAGGTCAACAATCTATTGATGTGCCCTTGAGCAAGGCATTTGCTCCTGTAAGTCACGCTGGATAAGAGTGTCTGCTAAATGACTGTAAATGTAAACATGACAAGGTGACTAGCGTAGGAGTGCAAGACATACATGCAGAGTGATACTGTATGAGAATGTTGACTGGGTTATTGGATCTCTGGACCAATATAAATGACTTTACATTATCCTCAGAAAACAGATTACATCCAGTTCTGTACTGATGGAGATAAAGTGAAGAAAAACCTTTCTGTTTTCTCAGTGAGAAAGATGTGGATGAAGTTCTCCTTTGTGTTTGTTTGACTGTTTTACACTCCAGAGATAAGGAATCCAAATACTGAACTGCACCGTTAAGTGAGTTAACAAAACAGCCTGAAGGAATTCACTCAAAACAAACTCTTCTCCTCTTTTTCACGGGTTTAGCTAAATGGTTCTCTTGAGCGAATAGACACTTTTTACATTCAATAAGCCATCTTGACATGCTGCTCATTGAGGTGTTGACGCTACAAACTAGATAATTAGGTCAAAGGTCTTCATTAGCTGAGCACTATATGCAGGATACTTTATTAAAATGAGTGAAGCTAAATCTCATTCAGGATCCTTTATTAAAAACAGTGAAGCTAGATTTCATTCAGGATCCTTTATTAAAAACAGTGAAGCTAGATCTCATCAGGATCCTTTATTAAAATGAGTGAAGCTAGATCTCATTAGGATCCTTTATTAAAATGAGTGAAGCTAAATCTCATTCAGGATCCTTTATTAAAAACAGTGAAGCTAGATCTCATTCAGGATCCTTTATTAAAAACAGTGAAGCTAGATCTCATTCAGGATCCTTTATTAAAATGAGTGAAGCTAGATCTCATCAGGATCCTTTATTAAAATGAGTGAAGCTAGATCTCATCAGGATCCTTTATTAAAATGAGTGAAGCTAGATCTCATCAGGATCCTTTATTAAAAACAGTGAAGCTAGATCTCATCAGGATCCTTTATTAAAAACAGTGAAGCTAGATCTCATTCAGGATCCTTTATTAAAAACAGTGAAGCTAGATCTCATTCAGGATCCTTTATTAAAATGAGTGAAGCTAGATCTCATCAGGATCCTTTATTAAAATGAGTGAAGCTAGATCTCATCAGGATCCTTTATTAAAATGAGTGAAGCTAGATCTCATCAGGATCCTTTATTAAAAACAGTGAAGCTAGATCTCATCAGGATCCTTTATTAAAAACAGTGAAGCTAGATCTCATTCAGGATCCTTTATTAAAAACAGTGAAGCTAGATCTCATCAGGATCCTTTATTAAAAACAGTGAAGCTAGATCTCATTCAGGATCCTTTATTAAAAACAGTGAAGCTAGATCTAATTTGAGGAAGAACATTCTGTATTGCCACTGCAGAATATACACAAATTCCACATAGTAGCACAGAGAGAATGTGTTATTCCACTCCTGGGAATTCACATAGTAGCACAGAGAGAATGTGTTATTCCTCCCATGGGATTCCACATAGTAGCACAGAGAGATAGTGTTATTCCTCCCCAGAGGGATCAACTGAAGGCCTCTGAAATAAAGAGTTACCACATGTGACACGGATGGAAACCGTACACAACAACAGTGGTTGTAGTAAATGACCTCATAAAGAGACGTACCGTACAGTGTGTCATCATGTATGAAAAGGTCAATCAGTTTACTGATGACACACTGTACGTCTGTCTCATGCCGTCATTCACTACAACTACTGTTGTGTGCTGTACTGTATGTATCCTTAACATAAACCGGAACCTTCCACCTGATGCTCGGCATCCTCAGCCACATAAGGCATGACTATGACGTGTGTACCTCTACATTCCAATGTCTGCTGTATGCCAGGCCTTGGACGGGCACAACATTCCATTTGAGGTCATTCTTGAAGCACTCTCATTCCATTGTAAATGTCATTCTACAGGGAACACAAATGACGAAGACTAACTACAAACAATAATACCAAAATTAAAAAAAAAAAACGTCCATTTCATAATCTCAAAACAGAACTGTTCCTCAATGGGTGTTTTCATTTTCTAACAAAAGCAATAATGCATCCACAAGATTTCATAATCCCCCTTCCTCCTCCCCCTCCTCCTCCTCCTCTTCCTCCATCTACTTAACTTACAGACTTGGTTCATCATTTTGTTTCAAAGCTGTTTTGTCTCAAAATGTCATATTAATACCAGTTATAGAAATATGCTTGCCTGTTTATAAGGTATGCTTGTTCAGGTGTACGCCAGTCTTAATAAACCTTTCCAACACTAGAGGGGAATACACAGCTAACCATTACATTATATCACCTGCACTGGGGCTTCCTATCTGCATCTCAGTGGTTTGAATAAGTACCCGCACCTCATTACGGCTGAATGATTTTAGTGTGCAGAGCTCTCATGATAAATAATGGACAGACACAATGCAGGAAGTTGTATCATATTTGCTTTTAGCCTTGCCCTTCAAGATACCTCTGTTTAAAAAGGGAAATGCAACCCAAGTCGACAGCATCTATTGGCTTCAAGCCCAGGGCGAAGGACTGAGAGACTGCAGCATCGCTGTCAGACTAGACCGGGACCAACACGCTATTTCAGACCAAGGACAATCTACATATATTACTAAAAATATCCCCAAGATATGGATTTACAATCAAGAAAATTAAAATTATACAGACAAGTCATTGACAGTCTGGCTGTAACAGATAACTTTTTAATGGAACTTTATTCAGAGGATGATCATTTGAGGTTTTTGTTCTTTGCCTTTCAATATTTAATCTGGAATGTTCTACCACCATACCCAGAGCCTTCGGTCTGCATAGCCGAGCGCTAAAGCTGATGACGTCATAAGTTACAGTATAACTATGCTACTTCCCTCAGCACAATCGAGGTTCATTGCTTGCTTTCATAAAATCAGGATTTTGCTCTGTCTAAAGCAGGCTAACTCTTTTAAAAATGATTGTGGCTTTGAAGTAAATATTGAGGAACTGGTAACAGATACTCAACTGGAATCGAATGACAAAGAGTGAAAGGCCTCCAGAAGAGTTTTGACGGATGGATATTGCGGATAACTACATTCTTATGGTGTATTCACTGTGAACCCTCCAAAGGAACTCAGACCCCTTAAAAGAGTCCCTGAAGCGAACCGAATTGAGACCATCGTGAGAGGGAAATGTGCAGGGCCGGCTGTAGGTTTGTGGGGGCCCTAAGCAAGATTTGGTTGAGCAAACAGCTAATTTCCTACAATTCTACCCATTTGGCAATGGGGTAGAATCAAAACAATTTGTATTCATCACATGCTTCGTAAACAGCAGGTGTGGACTAACTGAAATGCTTACTTTTTTCAGTTTTAAAGCAAATTTCCTGAAATTCTACACATTTTGTGACTAACAAAATCAATGTGGGACCCCTGGAGGTCAGGACCCCTGGGCACATGCCCTGCATGACAGGTCGGTATGTGGCCTTGATTACTACAAGTTTTAGATGGCTAGCTAGACTAATTTACCAATCTGAAAACTGGTAGCTGACATGGCTAATTGAGTGACTGTGAGTGATTGACATAAAAATAAAAACATTTCTGATGCAGAAGCAAATTTGTGTATTCTACAATTCTAACTCTCAACAGTAAGATACTTTTTGGGGGGGTTCAATTATGTGCAGGTTTTTGGATATTGATTATTTTATCTTTGTTTAACGAGGCAAGTCAGTTAAGAACAAATTCTTATTTACGATGACGGCCTACCCCAGCCAAACCCTCCGAACCCGGACGACGCTGGGCCAATTGTGCACTGCCCTATGGGACTCCCAATTACAGCAGTTGTGATACAGCCCGGGATCGAACCAGGGTCTGTAGTGACCCCTCTAGCACAGAGATACAGTGCCTTAGACCGCTGCACCACTCGGGAGCTAATGATTAGTGATTGTCAAGGACGCACAGAAATGCCAAAATACAGTATGTGTGGAGTTTTTATTTCTGATGATTTGTGTGCAATATGTGATTTAAATGCTAAGAGAGCTTCATAAGCTGTTTATTCCATTGTGGGGTTTGAATAGTGTGAGAAGACAACAACATATTTGGTGAGAATCACAACATAGGGTACAAAATCTATTCTAGCTCTTAAAGGGCCAGTAGCCTACATTGGGAGTACAATGTTCAATTACATCATTATATAAACTGCAGTTATTATTCTGCTATTTATTCTCTTACCAATAATATCTACATGTTAATAGCATCTTCTGATTACAATTATTATGTCTCATCTTAACACGTTCTGATGGAATGGCTTGTCCTGCACTTTGTAAAAACCCAGAGATCATTGAGTGAATGTTAGAAAAAAGATCATGGTTCCTTTCAAAACATAGCAATGTGAATGCAAAGAGGACTCGTACCACAATATAGGAGAAGTTAACTGGCAAAAGAGTTGAGTCCTCATTCAAAGGCAGTGGCAGTGTGAATACAAAGAGAAGTGAGTTATTTTAGTCTATCACAGTTCCATCCGTTTTGTCACCAAAGTCCCATATACTACCCACCACTGCGACCTGTACGCTCTCGTTGGCTGGCCCTCGCTTCATACTCGCCGCCAAACCTACTGGCTCCAGGTCATCTACAAGACCCTGCTAGGTAAAGTCCCCCCTTATCTCCGCTCACTGGTCACCATAGCAGCACCCACCTGTAGCACGCGCTCCAGCAGGTATATCTCTCTGGTCACCCCCAAAGCCAAATCTTACTTTGGCCGCCTTTCATTTCAGTTCTCTGCTGCCAATGACTGGAACGAACTGCAAAAATCTCTGAAGCTGGAGACTCATATCTCCCTCACAAGCTTTAAGCACCAGCTGTCAGAGCAGCTCACAGATCACTGCACCTGTACATAGGCTATTTACAGATGGGCCATCCAACTACCTCATCCCCATACTGTATTTATTTATTTATCTTGCTCCTTTGCACCCCAGTATCTCTACTTGCACATTCATCTTCTGCACATCTAAAATTCCAGTGTTTAATTGCTATATTGTAATTACTTTGCCTCCATGGCCTATTTATTGCCGTACCTCCCTTATCCTACCTCATTTGCACACACTGTATATATACCTTTTTCTACTGTATTATTGACTCTGTGTTGTTGTTTGTGTCGAACTGCTTTGCTTTATCTTGGCCAGGTCGCAGTTGTAAATGAGAACTTGTTCTCAACTTGCCTACCTGGTTAAATAAAGGTGAAATATAAAAAATACAAATACATGTTTTTTTGCTCTTTCTACCCCACAGTTCACTTTAAAGAGGACTATAAGTGAAAACCTTGGAAAAAGGGGTTCCAAAAGGGATCCTCACCTGTCTCCATAGGAGAATCCTTTTTGATTCCTGGTAGAACCGTTTTTGCTTTCAGGTATAAGTTCAATGTAGAACCCTCTGTAGAAAGGGTTCTCCATGGAACCCAAAAGGGTTCAACCTGGAAACAAATGGGTTCTACCTCCAACCAAAAATGGTTCTTCAAAGGGTTCTCCTATGGGGACAGCTGAATAACCCTTTAAGGTTCTAGATCCATTTTTTCTAAGATCGTATCCTTCTCTGTGTACCTGTCTACCCCTCTACCCTCCTCTCCAGACTGTGTACCTGTCTACCCCTCTACCCTCCTCTCCAGACTGTGTACCTGTCTACCCCTCTACCCTCCTCTCCAGACTGTGTACCTGCCTGCCCCTCTACCCTCCTCTCCAGACTGTGTACCTGCCTACCCATCTACCCTCCTCTCCAGACTGTGTACCTGTCTACCCCTCTACCCTCCTCTCCAGACTGTGTACCTGCCTACCCATCTACCCTCCTCTCCAGACTGTGTACCTGTCTACCCCTCTACCCTCCTCTCCAGACTGTGTACCTGCCTACCCATCTACCCTCCTCTCCAGACTGTGCACCTGTCTACCCCTCTACCCTCCTCTCCAGACTGTGTACCTGCCTACCCATCTACCCTCCTCTCCAGACTGTGTACCGGTCTACCCCTCTACCCTCCTCTCCAGACTGTGCACCTGTCTACCCCTCTACCCTCCTCTCCAGACTGTGTACCTGTCTACCCATCTACCCTCCTCTCCAGACTGTGCACCTGTCTACCCCTCTACCCTCCTCTCCAGACTGTGCACCTGTCTACCCATCTACCCTCCTCTCCAGACTGTGCACCTGTCTACCCCTCTACCCTCCTCTCCAGACTGTGTACCTGCCTACCCATCTACCCTCCTCTCCAGACTGTGTACCTGTCTACCCCTCTACCCTCCTCTCCAGACTGTGCACCTGTCTACCCTTCTACCCTCCTCTCCAGACTGTGCACCTGTCTACCCCTCTACCCTCCTCTCCAGACTGTGTACCTGCCTACCCCTCTACCTTCCTCTCCAGACTGTGTACCTGTCTACCCCTCTACCCTCCTCTCCAGACCTGTTCTCACTCAGCTCTGTTAGACATTGACTTTGTTATCTGAGTGTGGTATCGAGACAGGAATCCATCCTATAGTCTAGGTAGGACAGCAGCGAGGGGCAGAGACAGAGAGAGAGAGAGAGGAGCAGGATACAGAGAGAGCAAGAGCAACAGAGAGACAGACAGAGACAAACACAGGGAGACAGAGAGACAGCGAGAGAGACAGACAGACAGAGATAGAGGAGGAAGAGAGACAGAGAGAGACAGAGAGAAGGAAGAGAGACAGAGACAGAGAGACAGACAGAGAGAGAAAGCGCAGAGAGACAGACACAGAGCGACAGAGAGAGAGAGAGGAGGAAGAGAGACAGAGACAGAGAGACAGACAGAGAGAGACAGAGAGACAGAGAGGAGGAAGAGAGACAGAGAGAGAGACAGAGAGACAGACAGAGAGAGAAAACGCAGAGAGACAGACACAGAGCGACAGAGAGAGAGAGAGGAGGAAGAGAGACAGAGACAGAGAGACAGACAGAGAGAGACAGAGAGACAGAGAGGAGGAAGAGAGACAGAGAGAGAGACAGAGAGACAGACAGAGAGAGAAAGCGCAGAGAGACAGACAGAGAGAGACAGAGAGACAGAGAGGAGGAAGAGAGACAGAGAGAGAGACAGAGAGACAGACAGAGAGAGAAAACGCAGAGAGACAGACACAGAGCGACAGAGAGAGAGAGAGGAGGAAGAGAGACAGAGACAGAGAGACAGACAGAGAGAGACAGAGAGACAGAGAGGAGGAAGAGAGACAGAGAGAGAGACAGAGAGACAGACAGAGAGAGAAAACGCAGAGAGACAGACACAGAGCGACAGAGAGAGAGAGAGGAGGAAGAGAGACAGAGACAGAGAGACAGAGAGACAGACAGAGAGAGAAAACGCAGAGAGACAGACACAGAGCGACAGAGAGAGAGAGAGGAGGAAGAGAGACAGAGACAGAGAGACAGACAGAGAGAGACAGAGAGACAGAGAGGAGGAAGAGAGACAGAGAGAGAGACAGAGAGACAGACAGAGAGAGAAAGCGCAGAGAGACAGACACAGAGCGACAGAGAGAGAGAGAGGAGGAAGAGAGACAGAGACAGAGAGACAGACAGAGAGAGACAGAGAGACAGAGAGGAGGAAGAGAGACAGAGAGAGAGACAGAGAGACAGACAGAGAGAGAAAGCGCAGAGAGACAGACACAGAGCGACAGAGAGAGAGAGAGGAGAAAGAGAGACAGAGACAGAGAGACAGACAGAGAGAGAAAACGCAGAGAGACAGACACAGAGCGACAGAGAGAGAGAGAGGAGGAAGAGAGACAGAGACAGAGAGACAGACACAGAGCGACAGAGAGAGAGAGAGGAGGAAGAGAGACAGAGAGAGAGACAGAGAGACAGACAGAGAGAGAAAACGCAGAGAGACAGACACAGAGCGACAGAGAGAGAGAGAGGAGGAAGAGAGACAGAGACAGAGAGACAGAGAGACAGACACAGAGCGACAGAGAGAGAGAGAGGAGGAAGAGAGAGTAGTGAAGGTAAAAAGGAAAGAGCAGAGAAATGGACACCAGCTAAATGGAAAGGTGTAGTGATAATAAGGAAAGGAGGTGTGAGTGCCGGCTTGTCAGGACGCCAGAGGTGGATAAGTGGAAGAGGTGGGCCAAGGACAAATAAAAGGGTAAGGAAGAGGAAGTCCAGGAGAGGTCAAGGAAACAAGAGGAGCATGGGGGAACAGGCTGATGATCAAGAGGACACCAGTGAACATGCTGATAAAAGGAGCAGGGCCTTGAGATAGAACATAAAACCTGTACACAACCCCAGAGTGGCTGGCTGGCTGGCTGTTTGTGACCATGTCAAAGGGCTCAGGTGGAATGTTGTGGCTCTCTTAGCAGGAAGGGCATTCGAAATGCTCCCTATGCTCCAATGGATAAGGAGTCTGCTATTTAGAGGAGTCAGCCAGTGTGCCAGGGGATCTGAATGTCCTGGAAGTACACAGTGTAGACACTGTGTACATTCATTTTGAGCGAATATTCTAATGCAGATTACAGAAAGTCATTACGCAAGAATAATAATAACAATGACTTTAACCTTTGCATGGCACTCAAAGTACTCTATATAAAACAGAAAACAAAGTAAATCCCAAATAAAAGATTGGCACCATTTATTTACCTCTAATTAGATGTTGCTATCTTCCATTTTCATTTTGAGCTTGAGGTGACCATTGCTCTAAGGGATAACCCTACCAAAATATTAGATCAATCAAAGCAGACCCATTGGAGTTAAATGAAACCTGATGGATTATACATGGATTATACACTAAACAGAGGTTCAGTAAGCTGTACAAATACAGTTAAGAAAATATTTACTAAATAAACTGAAGTAAAAAGTAAAACGATAAAATAACAATAATGAGGCTATATACAGGGGGTACCGGTACCGAGTCAATGTGCGGAGGTACAGGTTAGTCGAGATAATTTGTACATGTAGGTAGAGGTAAAGTGACTATGCATAAATAATAAACAGCCAGTAGCAGCAGTGTAAAAACAAAGGGTGGGGGGAGTCAGTGTAAATAGTCCAGGTAGCCATTTGATTGATTGTTCAGCATATCAAAGAGAGCACTCCGAGAGCATCCTTAGCTGGTTGTGTCGAGCCAGATTGAGCAGATACAAATCCATTTGTTATGACTAAGGCAGAGAGAGGCATTAGATCGCAATCAACAGTATATCATACACAACCCACATCTAATCTGATTTAAGGAGACGAGGAAGGGCAATTAAACGTAATGTTTACTGCAGCTACAAAGGAGATGATCGTGGACTTCAAGAAACAGCAGAGGGAGCACCCCCCTATCCATATCGAAGAGACAGCAGTGGAGAAGGTGGAAAGTTTTAAGTTCCTGGGTGTACACATCACAGACAAACTGAAATGGTCCACCCACACAGACAGTGTGGTGAAGAAGTTGCGCCTCTTCAACGAGAGGAGGCTGAAGAAATTTGGCTTGTCACCCAAAACCCTGACAAACTATTACAGATGCACAATCGTGAGCATCCTGTCGGGCTGTATCACAGCCTAGTACGGCAACTGCAACGCCCTCAACCGCAAGGCTCTCCAGAGGGTAGTGAGGTCTGCACAACGCATCACCAGGGGCAAACTACCTGCCCTCCAGGACACCTACAGCACCCGATGTCACAGGAAGGCCAAAAAGATCATCAAGGACAACAGCCAACCAAGCCACTGCCTGTTCACCCAGCTATCACCCAGAAGGCGAGGTCAGTACAGGTGCATCAAAGCTGGGACCGAGAGCTTCAAAACAGGGACCGAGAAGCTTCAAAACAGCTTCTATCTCAAGGCCACCAGACTGTTAAACAGCAATCACTAACTCAGATAGGCTGCTGCCCACACAGACCCAATCACTGGACACTTTAATAAATGGATCACTAGTCACTTTAAACATTGCCACTTCAAATCAAATCGTATTTGTCACATGCACTGAATACAACAGGTGTAGACCTTACAGTGAAATGCTTACTTACAAACCCTTAACCTTACTTTTTTTTAAAGTAAGAGATAAGAAAACCAAATAATTATAGAGCCGCAGTAAATAATAATAGCGGGGCTATATACAGGGGGTACCGGTACAGAGTCAATGTGTCAATGTGTGGGGGCACCGGTGTCGAGGTATTTGAGATAATTATGTACAGGTAGGGTTGGGTTGGGCAGGTAGGGTCGTTAAAGTGGCTATGCATAGATAATAACAGAGAGTAGCAGCAGCGTAGTGGGGGGGTGCAAATAGTCTTGGTAGCCATTCGATTTGCTGTTCAGGAGACTTATGACTTGGGGGTAGAAGCTGTTTAGAAGCCTCTTGGACCTAGACTTGGTGCGCCGGTATCACTTGCCCTGCAGTAGCAGAGAGAACAGTCTATGACTAGGGTGGCTAGAGTCTTTGACAATTTTTAGGGCCTTCCTCTGACACCGCCTGGTATAGAGGTCCTGGATGGTAGGAAGCTTGGCTCCGGTGATGTACTGGGCCGTATGCACTACCCTCTGTAGTGTCTTGCGGTCGGAAGCCGAGCAGTTACCATACCAGGCAGTGATGCAACCTGTCAGGATGCTCTCGATTGTGCAGCTGTAAAATCTTTTGACAATCTGAGGACCCATGCCAAATCTTTTCAGTCTCCTGAGGGGGAATAGGTTTTGTCGTGCCCTCTTCACGACTGTCTTGGTGTGCTTGGACCAAGGTAGACTTTTTTTTCCTATTGTGTTATTGACTGTACGTGTGTTTATTCCATGTGTAACTCTGTGTTGTTGTTTCTGTCGCACTGCTTTGCTTTATCTTGGCCAGGTCGCAGTTGTAAATGAGAACCTGTTCTCAACTAGCTTACCTGGTTAAATAAAGGTGAAATAAAAAATAAATAAAATATGGTAGTTTGTTGTTGAAGTGGACGCCAAGGAACTTGAAGCTCTCAGAATGCTCCACTACAGCCCTGTCGATGAAAATGGGGGCGTGCTCGGTCCTCTTTTTCCTGTAGTCCACAATCATCTCCTTTGTCTTGATCACATTGAGGGAGAGGTTGTTGTCTTTGCACCACATGGTCAGGTCTCTGACCTCCTTCCTATAGGCTGTCTCATCATTGTCGGTGATCAGGCCTACCACTGTTGTATCATCAGCAAACTTAATGATGGTAATGTAAGATAATGCCACTTTAATAATAATGTCTACATATCTTACATTACTCTTATCACATGTATATGTGGGGCGGCAGGTAGCCTAGTGGTTAGAGTGTTTGGCCAGTAACCGAAAGTTTGGTGGATCGAATCCCCGAGCTGACAAGGTAAAAATCTGTCGTTCTGCCCCTGAACAAGGCAGTAAACCCACTGTTCCTAGGCCGTCATTGTAAATAAGAATTTGTTCTTAACTGACTTGCCTAGTTAAATAAAAAATATATACTGTATTGAGACCCAAACACTGGACACTTTAATAAATGGATCACTAGTCATTTTAAATAATGCCACTTTAATATTGTTTACATATCTTACATTACTCATATCACATGTATATACTGTATTTTATACCATCTACTACACCTTGCCTACGCTGCTCAGCCATCGCTCATCCATATATTTATATGTACATATTCTCATTCACCCCCTTTAGATTTGTGTGTATTAGGTAGTTGTTGGGAATTGTTAGATTACTTGTTAGATGTGTGTATTAGGTAGTTGTTGGGAATTGTTAGATTACTTGTTAGATATTTCTGCACTGTTGGAACTAGAAGCACAAGCATTTCGCTGTACTCGCATTAACATCTGCTAACCATGTGTATGTGACCAATACAATTTCATTTGATTTGACTTTGGTTTGGACGCCATATGTGGTTGTTTGTTTCAAGTATTTTTGCTAATGGTCATTTCCTGGTTTACTACACTATTTCAGAATAGACTAATTATATTGTTTTGTCAATATTTTTCAGCTAGCCTATATGCACATTTTTGCAAGTAGCTCATTAACTTTTCTCTAAGTTAATATTTGTTTATACTGTACACGCAATTAACAAGAAATGACGTAGGCAAAAGTCATTATTCTTAAGATGAACGATCACGATCGGCCCATTCAATTTACTTAGGCTTAGTTACTAGTGCATTAAAATTGAATTATCATAACCCAAACAAACAATATACTGTGAAATCTCTCTCTTTTAAAAACCACTGCATTGAACTTCAATCTTCTGGGTGGCCAGTTGGTTATTCTCTGTGCCCCAGCTAAAACTTGAGGGGAAGTGTTATTGGATTTTTGTAAATATAAAAAAATATACAGTAAGTTCGGCCTCTGGTTATTATGTATAAACTGTCTGACTGGAGTGCAGGACCTGGAAGGATAATGGTATTGTGAGGTAAATATTATCCCAGAGAAGAGGTTTCTCAGGAGCATCTGGTTTCTCTTAAAGTGGAATATCAATTCTATACTACTAGAAGCTACAGTAAAAGATATACCTCCCTACAGCTTGGGGCTTATGGAGAAACAAAGAATGCAATTAAAAGCAGAGGTCCACTCTCTCAAAGCCTTACTCCACCATGCTATCTAATCCATACTCTGCCTATAACCGAACCCTCATGGAAATCGAATTAGCATAATATAAAAATCCCCATACAAATCTGTCAGTTTAAGCTAGAGCTATCCGTTTTTGCATTGGATGAGTCTCAATCCACCAGCGTCTCAATCCACCACATCCGCCGATGTCACACTTCTGCATATGCGGTGAAAGGTGACAGAGCTAGAGCTGTGTTTGTCAGACCATGAGACATCCCAAAAAAATCGGTATTCTCACAAAATGTAACCCCATAGGTGTCTTGGGACTTATCTGAAGTCGGTACAGCCGATCTGCCAACTTCTGTATGTAGCGTCCGAACAATTAGGGCTACACACTATGATCCCTCTGGGTAAAGGTGAGACTCTCACGAACACATGCATGTTTGTTGTTTTAATATAGGACTCCCACAGGCCTCACAAGACTCGTCTGAAGGTCTCCCGGTACCAGTTGAAAAAATGTATGGAAGTATATATGGAAAAGGAAAAGGGGGGTACCTAGTCACTTGTACAACTGAATGCGTTCAACTGAAATGTGTCTTCCGCATTTAACCCAACCCCTCTGAATCAGAGAGGTGTGGAGGGCTGCCTTAATCCACATCCACTGTTTAGTTCCAAAGATAAGGGGTTAAATATGTATAATATAATATATATATTGTTTCTTGATCTTTCTTATGTCTTTCTTATGTCTCTCAGATATAGGATAGACACCAGAACAAACTTCCTTTTTTTGAGGGGACTATCTGTTGTTCCATGTAGGGAATCTGTTATTCAATGCGTTTGTATGGGCTAATAGCAGTAAGGCCAAATAAAAAGTGTTTTGGATACTTTAAGAGGTATTAAAATTCTAAATCAAATAGCAAAATTATCCTCCGCCGGCTTAGACAGAGTTTAGATTGTTTAGTACCAAAAATAAAGGGTTAAATACATGTTAAAAAAATAACAAATGTTTCTTATATCTCTCAGATAATAATGACAAAGCCTCAATGAATTGCAGTGAACACATCACTGCAGAGCAATTCATGTCCGCTACTTCAAATAGGGACTTATTTTCTGTTGTAAATATAGCCACGTCCATGCAGAGGGTTAATGCAATGAACACAAAGATCACTTTGCAAATAACGCCTTTGCCATTTGCAAATCTACTAGAGAAAGATACTTCTTCAAGGTAACTCTTAAAGACACCTCTCAGAAGACACTTCTCAGAAGACACCTCTCAGTATCTTGGTAGTCTTTGAAACTAAAGTATACACCTCAAACACATGGTTAATGGGTTTAAAAACGAAAACCCCTGGACCATGTCAGGTATAGAGTTGAAATGCATTACATTTCCGGCTGTAAAATTATGAAAAAGACGAATAACATTCCACCCATGAGGCCACTTGTCATTTGACTGCAGGAAAGGGCTACAGATACAGTACCTCTTAGAGAACATAATGTTCCTGGTATACAGAAAATACACGAGCTCTGAAGCAAGCTTCCAGAAAATTGGAACGGAAATGGCGCCACACTAAACTGGAAGTCTTCCGACTAGCTTGGAAAGACAGTACCGTGCAGTATCGAAGAGCCCTCACTGCTGCACGATTATCCTATTTTTCCAACTTAATTGAGGAAAATAAGAACAATCCGAAATTTCTTTTTGACACTGTCGCAAAGCTAACTAAAAAGCAGCATTCGCAAATGGAGGATGGCTTTCACTTCAGCAGTAATAAATTTATGAACTTCTTTGAGGAAAAGATCATGATCATTAGAAAGCAAATTACGGACTCCTCTTTAAATCTGGGTATTCCTCCAGGGCTCCATTGTCCTGAGTCTGCACAACTCTGCCAGGACCTAGGATCAAGGGAGATACTAAAGTGTTTTAGTACTATATCTCTTGACATAATGATGAAAATAATCATGGCCTCCAAACCCTCAAGCTGCATACTGGACCCTATTCCAACTAAACTACTGAAAGAGCTGCTTCCTGTGCTTGGCCCTCCTATGTTGAACATAATAAACGGCTCTCTATCCACCGGATGTGTACCAAGCTCACTAAAAGTGGCAGTAATAAAGCCTCTCTTGAAAAAGCCGAATCTTGACCCAGAAATTATAAAAAACTATCGGCCTATATCGAATCTTCCATTCCTCTCAAAAATTTTAGAAAAAGTTGTTGCGCAGCAACTCACTGCCTTCCTGAAGACAAACAATGTATACGAAACGCTTCAGTCTGGTTTTAGACCCCATCATAGCACTGAGACTGCACTTGTGAAGGTGGTAAATGACCTTTTAATGACGTCAGACCGAGGCTCTGCATCTGTCCTCATGCTCCTAGATCTTAGTGCCGCTTTTGATACCATCGATCACCACATTCTTTTGGAGAGATTGGAAACCCAAATTGGTCTACATGGACAAGTTCTGGCCTGGTTTAGATCTTATCTGTCGGAAAGATATCAGTTTGTCTCTGTGAATGGTTCGTCCTCTGACAAATCAATTGTAAATTTCGGTGTTCCTCAAGGTTCCGTTCTAGGACCACTATTGTTTTCACTATATATTTTACCTCTTGGGGATGTCATTCGAAAACATAATGTTAAATTTCACTGCTATGCGGATGACACACAGCTGTACATTTCAATGAAACATGGTGAAGCCCCAAAATTGCCCTCGCTAGAAGCCTGTGTTTCAGACATAAGGAAGTGGATGGCTGCAAATGTTCTACTTTTAAACTCGGACAAAACAGAGATGCTTGTCCTAGGTCCCAAGAAACAAAGAGATCTTCTGTTGAATCTGACAATTAATCTGGATGGTTGTACAGTCGTCTCAAATAAAACTGTGAAGGACCTCAGCGTTACTCTGGACCCTGATCTCTCTTTTGAAGAACATATCAAGACTGCTTCAAGGACAGCTTTTTTCCATCTACGTAACATTGCAAAAATCAGAAACTTTCTGTCCAAAAATGACGCAGAAAAATTAATCCATGCTTTTGTTACTTCTAGGCTCGACTACTGCAATGCTCTACTTTCCGGCTACCCGGATAAAGCACTAAACAAACTTCAGTTAGTGCTAAATACGGCTGCTAGAATCCTGACTAGAACCAAAAAATTTTATCATATTACTCCAGTGCTAGCCTCCCTACACTGGCTTCCTGTTAAGGCAAGGGCTGATTTCAAGGTTTTACTGCTAACCTACAAAGCATTACATGGGCTTGCTCCTACCTATCTTTCCGATTTGGTCCTGCCGTACATACCTACACGTACGCTACGGTCACAAGACGCAGGCCTCCTAATTGTCCCTAGAATTTCTAAGCAAACGGCTGGAGGTAGGGCTTTCTCCTATAGAGCTCCATTTTTATGGAATGGTCTGCCTACCCATGTGAGAGACGCAGACTCACTCTCAACCTTTAAGTCTTTACTGAAGACTTATCTCTTCAGTAGGTCCTATGATTAAGTATA
Source organism: Salmo trutta (assembly GCF_901001165.1). Lineage (NCBI taxonomy): Eukaryota > Metazoa > Chordata > Actinopteri > Salmoniformes > Salmonidae > Salmo > Salmo trutta. Next base: position 36,133,701 of record NC_042986.1, on the reverse strand, counting down.
GTCTGGCCCAGGACTGTGAAGGTGAACGGAAAGGCTGGAGCAACGAACCACCCTTGCTGTCTCTGCCTTGTCGGTTCCCCTCTTCCCACTGGGATTCTCTGCCTCTAACCCTTTTACAGGGGCTGAGTCACTGACTTACTGGTGTTCTTCCATGCCGTCCATGGGAGGGGTGTGTCACTTGAGTAGGTTGAGCCACTGACGTGGTCTTCCTGTCTGGGTTGGCGCCCCCCCTTGGGTTGTGCCGTGGCGGAGATTTTTGTGGGCTATACTCGGCCTTGTCTTCGGACGGTAAGTTGGTGGTTGTAGATATCCCTCTAGTGGTGTGGGGGCTGTGCTTTGGCAAAGTGGGTGGGGTTATATCCTGCCTGTTTGGCCCTGTCCGGGGATATCATCGGATGGGGCCACAGTGTCTTCTGATCCCTCCTGTCTCAGCCTCCAGTATTTATGCTGCAGTAGTTTATGTGTCGGGGGGCTAGGGTCAGTCTGTTACATCTGGAGTATTCTCTTGTCTTATCCGGTGTCCTGTGTGAATGTAAATATGCTCTCTCTAATTCTCTCTTTCTCTCTTTCTTTCTTTCTCTCGGAGGACCTGAGCCCTAGGACCATGCCTCAGGACTACCTGGCATGATGACTCCTTGCTGTCCCCAGTCCACCTGGCCATGCTGCTGCTCCAGTTTCAACTGTTCTGCCTGCGGCTACGGAACCCTGACCTGTTCACCGGACGTGCTTGTTGCACCCTCGACAATTACTATGATTATTATTATTTGACCATGCTGGTCATTTACGAACATTTTAACATCTTGACCATGTTCTGTTATAATATCCACCCGGCACAGCCAGAAGAGGACTGGCCACCCCTCATAGCCTGGTTCCTCTCTAGGTTTCTTCCTAGGTTTTTGGCCTTTCTCAGGAGTTTTTCCTAGGGAGTTTTTCCCAGCCACCGTGCTTCTTTCACATGCATTGCTTGCTGTTTGGGGTTTTAGGCTGGGTTTCTGTACAGCACTTTGAGATTTCAGCTGATGTACGAAGGGCTATATAAATAAATTTGATTTGATTTTGATTTGATAATGTGTAACTCCATTACATTAACCTTTTAACCTTCAACTAATGATCCTTGTATTTTCACCCAGAGATGATTTATGAGATATTCTGTCATTTATAAATGACATTAGGAATTATAATGTCATAATTAAGCAATAAGGCCAGAGGGGAAGATGCACAACTACTTGTTTGCTGTTCTAATTATGTTGGTAACCTGTTTGAGGTATATGGCCAATATACTACATCTAAGGGCTGTTCTTAGTCACAAAGCGAAGTGCCTGGATACAGCCCTTAGCCATGGTATATTGGCCATATACCTCAAACAGGTCACCAACATAATTAGAACAGTAAACAAGTAGTTGTGCATCTTACCCGTGGTATATTGTCTCATATACCACGGCTTTCAGCCAATCAGCATCTAGGGCTTGAACGACGTGGTTTATAATGGCCTTCATAAAGAGATATACTGTCACGTCCTGACCTGTGATTTGTTAGTGTTTAGTTTGGTCAGGACGTGTTTTATGTGGTTCAGGATGGTTGTGTGTATGTGTCCATGTAGAGAGGGGTATTTGATTTATTAGTCCAGGGTTTTGGTTATTGTTCTATGTTAGTTTATTTCTATGTTCTGTCTAGTCATTTGTATTTCTATGTTTAGTTAATTGGTGTTGGGGCCTTCAGTTGGAGGCGGCTGTCTATCATTGCCTCTGAAGGTCCTATAATTAGGGGTGTTTGTATTGTGGGTAGTTGTATTCTGTTTTGTGCTTGTCACCTGACAGAACTGTTACTGTCGTTTCTGTTAATTGTATACGTGTTTATTTTGTTTCTCCTTCTTATATATTAAAAAAGAGAAGATGAGTATACACTTCCCTGTTGCGTCTTGGTCTCTACCCTACGACACCCGTGACATATACATTCTCATATAGTCTACTTTTCAGTCATGTACTGTATTCTCGAAAGAATGACTCGGTCAAAGTAAGTCCTCATGAGCATTTAGAGAATCTTATTATAACCATTTTATGCATGACCAAATATCAACACGATAAGAACAGAATTCTATTTGGCCTACTATAGGTCTGGAATAAAACTGTATTTTATCATACTAACAGAATAACCGACTGTAGACTGCCATTGTCGACCAAGACAAGCTTTTGTACTCAACGAATGTGACAAATACAATTTCATTAGATTTCCATGAATATTAAAGACAATCTTTTGTCAGGGAAATTACATTTAAATCAAGTCTCCATAATAGCAGACAGCTCAAGTGCAACGGAGAACTGTCATGTAGTTGTCAGAGAAACTGTCTTTTCATAGAAGGAACTAAAGGACCAACGTTACTGTTCCACTGAGCTATTTGCTTATATATTACTGTAAAGTATGTTCATGAATAATGTAAATAACACTATGCAATATTTTTTTAATCACTCAATTCAAAAAGACCTTCAGTTTTAGTTTATAGAAACATACCACATTCACAATGTAGCTTCTGTACATACAATTGATTTAAATGTAATTTAGCTAAGCGTCTATGTCCTTTTCAGTACCACATACAGTAGATAGCTTGTGCAATGCAAGCATATCTTCTCCCATTCCAACAGTTCATCAAAACAGTGTAATATTCAATTGAATATTATTTATTGATAAGAAACGTATAAAAGTTGCAGGCGGAAGGATTGGTATTTTATGTTACTATGCTCTTTGCTAGTCCCTGATATTGAATTGTTTACACCTCTTTCAGTGATCCTGTGGTATGCAGCTGAAATGGAGCGACAGAACCACACACACCCTAGTGAGACACGAGAGCACTGTGCATTGAAGTTGCTTGTAGATCGCTACTCAACACGTTCACTCCATTCTGCTTGACAGACCTGAATAGATTATAATTGTTTTATTACAGTATAAACATCAACTTTGTTCACACCTTTAACGGCTTTGACGTGCTCGTCTCAGTGGTTTAAAATGAAGGAGCAGTTTAAGTAGTGTTGTGAAGCAGTAGAATCATATGGAGGTATGACACCTTTAGATTATGGGTAGTATGTGCATTGATTTATCAGAATCAAACTGTAAAATAGTGTGAGTGGCAATGGGGGCAGCTTTTTATGCATGTACTGGGGAACGTTATCTCTCGTCCCGGGGAACGGTATCTCTCGTCCCGGGGAACGTTATCTCTCGTCCCGGGGAACGTTATCTCTCGTCCCGGGGAACGTTATCTCTAGAAGATACAGCCTGAATGAGGCTGGTAGATACAGCCTGAATGAGGCTGGTAGATACAGCCTGAATGAGGCTGGTAGATACAGCCTGAATGAGGCTGGTAGATACAGCCTGAATGAGGCTGGTAGATACTGCCTGAATGAGGCTGGTAGATACTGCCTGAATGAGGCTGTATATTTCCCCCCCTAAACACTCAGTGTATGTTCCACCTGACTCAGTGTAACCACTGCCCTGCCCAGTCCCGGTAAAACCACTGCCCTGCCCAGTCCCGGTAAAACCACTGGCCTGCCCAGTCCCGGTAAAACCTCTGGCCTGCCCAGTCCCGGTGCTGACCCCAGCCCAGTCCCGGTGAAACCACTGCCCTGCCCAGTCCCGGTGCTGACCCCAGCCCAGTCTGACAAGGCTGGCTGTAATGGCTGAAAGCAGAGGCGATGCATCCCAGCCATCTCCTGTGATTAATGTTACAATTGACAGAGGACATAAATCCAGAACTGTGCATAAAAGGTGTTAAATTAGTGGCTGTGCTGAGAATGAATGTGAGGCATCGCCCCTCGCAACAAAGTCCTCTGAACACTGCAAATTACCTCATAATTTAAGGAGAAACATGACACTGAATTGCCATTTGGGCAATTTTTACAGGTTTTGACACCTCAACTGTACATTAACGCGCTGATTGTTCATGTTCAATTACTCAGTTTCCAAACCTTAAAATACCCACATTTAGGCCTACAGTAGGTGAAGTATGGGCCGAGGTTGTTTGTAGACCAGAAATAAAGATTTAGACCACCTGTTAATTGTCTCAACAAATATTGTAGTTACATGATTGGATGTACACGACTACAAAAGGCATCTTAAACTACTGTACCTCAGGATTACAGCAACAAGGTGAGAAAATGTACACATATATAAAAAAAAGAGTGTTATTACATTACAGTTGCAATGGCTATTTCCATTTATGTAGTTCTGATTAATGGCTGAGAGTTCATTAGCATACAGGGGAGTGGAATTTGCAGAAAATATTTCATGAAAATGAGGAAGCTCGCTTTAGAAATGTTTTCCTGTCTGTTTATTTTCAGAGAGCGATTGGGAGCTGCTGTCTCCTGGAAACGACACATCACGAGGACGACACATCACGAGGACCACACATCACGAGGACCACACATCACGAGGACCACACATCACGAGGACCACACATCACGAGGACAATGAGATCCTGGAGATATACTGTATTAAAATACAGGTACTGTAGGCTATACTGTATTAAAATACAGGTACTGTAGGCTATACTGTATTAAAATACAGGTACTGTAGGCCAAAGCCATATATTTAGAGAGTTGGGCAAACTTGTCATTTTTTATATTGTTGTAATTCTAGACATACAGTTAGATAGGGTTATTTAAAGTAACTGTCCAGTGTTTCCAGGGGTTTTCTTTAAGTGTTTTTCTCCAATGTATGCTTTGGCCACAAATACGAGTATAGGATGAGTCAACAACATTATTTGGGTATGAGTTAACAGAATATGAACATTTCAAGTGAGGATTTCACTGGACAGTTACTTTAAATATTCCCCATGTAATGTTAATGTGTCACGATTGTCGTAAGGAGTGGACCAAAACGCAGCGGGAAAATGTATACTCATCTTCTTTTTTTATTTGAAGAAGGAAAAACTAAATAAACACGTTTACAAAACAAACGACTCCAAACAGTCCCGTCATGTGCAACAAACACTAAACCAGGAAATAACTACCCACAAACCCCAATAGAACAAACACCCCTATAAATAGGACCTTCAATCAGAGGCAACGAGAAGCAGCTGCCTCCAATTGAAGGTCAACCCAATAAACACCACATAGAAATAGACCAACTAGAAAACATAGAAATACACTAACATAGAACATAACCCAAACAACCCCGAAACACCCTAAACAAACACCTCCTGCCACGCCCTGACCAAACTATAATAACAAACAGCCCCTTTACTGGTCAAGACGTGACATAACGTGGCACTAACATGGCTGCCATAGAATGTTGTAGTGTCATGTAAATGCATCATATTGTACAATCCTCAATGTCCCATTTCTCTAAATACATGGCTGTGCTGTAGTCTACCTGTAAGAGTCGGGGCTGAAGAAACACAGGGAGTAATCATCTCTCACATCCCGACATGGACCTTTTCTGCACAAGACTGTTGTATGTAAGTAAGTGTGTTGCTGACTATGTCTACTGTAACTGTATATAACATTCTCTTTTTTGCTGTTTGGTTTGTGTGTAGACAGTTTTAAAAAGTGTTGCAGACAGAGTCTGTTTCGTTAAATCAACATTGTTCAATAGCTGTAACATGGGTTGGCAGTATCAGGTATTGTTAGGAACAGCCAATGCCAGAACATTCTGCACAATGTAAACAGTGGTCTTAATTTAGTTAAGGCACAGCAGTAGACAAGAGAGAAGATGATATGGTGGAGTGATTTTGGAAGAAGCATAATAACATAATCCAATGTGCATATCTCAACCGCCAATTGAGTTACAACTTGACATATGCCACTGTACTGGTTGCTACACATCATCTTCAATGTCCAGTTATGGGCATACTGTTGTAAATATAATTGTATAATTCTATAATTGCTTTCTTGTATCCTTAGTAAGTGGATATGTGTGTATGTGACTGAATAAGAGAGAATGCTGTGCGATGCAGAGCTGATCGATTTTCTTCCAACGTATTTTAGGGGAAGGCATCTTGTAGTTAATGTGTTCACTGACTCTGGAAAAAGCGGGGGCAGGACAGGGAGGGGAACTTGCTCAGGCTATCAGGAACATGTTTTGGGGGCCAAATAAAATATGTATAAAAGTGTTAGCTCTTCACTGTCACCATGAGGCATCTAAATTTCATAAAAAACAATGACCATACCTTGTGGCATGACCAAAATTGGGGAAGTAGTTAATTTATAGTGGGCTGTAGAAGAGTATTACAGCTTTAAATTTATATCGAAACAAAACATTGAATTCATAATGACGGATATGACATAATTTCCTTTGAAAGATGTTTCTCAGCAGCGATACATTATACTGTTTCATTATTAGGCTACATTAGTGGATCCAGAACATCCATTAGTCTTCCCTGATCCTTTACATTAAAAAACACCCAGTTTCACTAAACAAACACTATCCAGGGTAGGCTTGTGCTAAGATATTTCATTGCATATGTTATTATAATTCGCAGTGGAATGCCTTGGGGACTGTTAGAATATGTAGATGCATTATTTTTCTCCATGGAGAAATCCTATTTTTAAATACTCTGGCTATTCGAAAGTTAATGGATTCCCTCCCTGATTTTCAAGATAAATAACTATATAAATTGGTGGTATTTTGTATTTTCTTTGAGGACATTTATATATTCTGAGAAGTTGGATTAACATAATTGAAGAGTTTCATTCCAAAATGCAATATATACATTTTCAGAAATGTTGGTAACTTGACATTAATTAAAAATACATCTGTGAAAGAGAGCTATAATTTTTGTAATTTTACCATGACATGGACTAGTGAAAAGACGTACGTGATTTAGTTTGAAATATAATTGCAAGGTGATTATTTTTGAGAGACTAATAATCATGTATCGTAGCAAAACGCACTTCAAAGAACAGAACTCCAAGAACAGAACTACAAAACAATCCAAGATGGCGTAGCAGTCAGGCGTCTTTGTCTTGTCCCGTGTATATATCTTTTAATATCTTTTTTCTTCGCATATATTTTTTAAATATTTTTCTTAACCTGGGATAAGGATTGATTGAATATGTCTGTAAACACACCAGCCAGCTGGTCGCGGCAGACGGCATCCCCGGCCGCATCCTCAGAGCATGCGCAGACCAGCTGGCTAGTGTGTTTACAGACATATTCAATCAATCCTTATCCCAGTCTGTTGTCCCCACATGCTTGAAGACGGCCACCATTGTTCCTGTTCCCAAGAAAGCTAAGGTAACTGAGCTAAATGACTATCGCCCTGTAGCACTCACTTCCGTCATCATGAAGTGCTTTGAGAGACGAGTCAAGGATCATATCACCCCCACCCTACCTGACACCCTAGACCCACTCCAAATTGCTTACCGCCCCAATAGGTCCACAGACGACGCAATCGCCCTCACACTGCACACTGCCCTAACCCATCTGGACAAGAGGAATACCTATGTAAGAATGCTGTTCATCGATTACAGCTCAGCATTTCACACCATAGTACCCTCCAAACTCGTCATTAAGCTCGAGACCCTGGGTCTCGACCCCGCCCTGTGCAACTGGGTCCTGGACTTCCTGACGGGCCGCCCCCAGGTGGTGAGGGTAGGTAACAACATCTCCACCCCGCTGATCCTCAACACTGGGTCCCCACATGGGTGCGTTCTCAGCCCTCTCCTGTACTCCCTGTTCACCCACAACTGCGTGGCCATGCACGCCTCCAACTCAATCATCAAGTTTGCAGACGACACTACAATGGTAGGCTTGATAAACCAACAACGACGAGACGGCCTACAGGGAGGAGGTGAGGGCCCTCGGAGTGTGGTGTCAGGAAAATAACCTCGCACTCAATGTCAACAAAACAAAAGAGATGATCGTGGACTTCAGGAAACAGCAGAGGGAGCAGCCCGCTATCTACATTGACGGGACAGTAGTGGAGAGGGTGGAGAGTTTTAAGTTCCTCGGCGTACACATCACGGACAAACTGAAATGGTCCATCCACACAGACAGCGTGGTGAAGAAGGCGCAGCAGCGCCTCTTCAACCTCAGGAGGCTGAAGAAATGTGGCTTGTCACCAAAAACACTCACAAACTATTACAGATGCACAATCGAGAGCATCCTGTCGGGCTGTATCACTGCCTGGTACGGCAGCTGTTCCGCCCATAACCGGAAGGCTCTCCAGAGGGTAGTGAGGTCTGCACAACGCATCACCGGGTGCAAACTACCTGCCCTCCAGGACACCTACACCACCCGATGTCACAGGAAGGCCAAAAAGATCATCAAGGACAGCAACCACCCGAGCCACTGCCTGTTCACCCGCTAACATCCAAAAGGCGAGGTCAGTACAGGTGCATCAAAGCTGGAACCGAGAGACTGAAAAACAGCTTCTATCTCAAGGCCATCAGACTGTTAAACAGCCATCACTAACATTGGCACTTTAATACTGGGAAAATGTATGTAATCAATTTATCACTTGCCACTTTATATTATTTATATTAGATCATGTTTACATAACCTACATTATTCATCTCATATGTATATACTGTACGCTATACCATCTACTGCATCTTGCCATCTTGATGTATTAGATGTATCACTAGCCACTTTAAACAATGCCACTTTATATAATGTTTTCATAACCTACATTACTCATCTCATATGAATATACTGTACTCTATGCCATCCTGATGTAATGTATCACTAGCCACCTTAAACAATGCTGCTTTATGTTTTCATACCCTGAAATACTCATCTCATATGTATATACTGTACTCCATACCATCTATTACATCTTTCCTACTGTCACGGTTGTCGTCGGTTAAGGAGGACCAAAACGCAGCAGGTATGTGCAGGCTCATCTTGATGTTTATTTATTTTTTCAAAATGAACGTACAAAAATAACAAAAAAAACACGAACGATCAACAAAAACAGTCTGGTTAGGCACAAGGCGAAACACAGAACAATCACCCACAAATAACAACCACAAACACACCCTAATATATGGGACTCTCAATCAAAGGCAGATAGACAACACCTGCCTTCAACTGAGAGTCCCAACCCCAATCAACACAACATAGAACACACTCACCAGACTACACATAGAAATACATAAACATAGACCATCAACCAAAAACCCGGAAATACTAAATCAAACACCCTTTAAACAAACACACCACCCTGAACCACATAAAACAAATACCCTCTGCCACGTCCTGACCAAACTACAATACTAATTAACCCTTATACTGGCCAGGACGTGACACCTACGCCGTTCGGCCATCAGTCATTTATATATTTTTATGTACATATTCGTATTCATTCCTTTACACTTGTGTGTACAAGGTAGTTGTTGTGGAATTGTTAGGTTATATTACTTGTTAGATATTACTGCATGGTCGGAACTAGAAGCACAAGCATTTCTCTACACTTGCATTAACACCTGCTAACCATGTGTATGTGACAAATAAATTTGATTTGATTTGAACCTCAACTTCAACATACTCTCCTGCAACCCGCCTCACCCAATGTGGTATGGATCTGCTATTTTCTTTACTTTAGAACCAGAACCCCCAACAGAAGCTAGCCAGCTAACTAGCGGTCATCAGCTAACCTTTAGCCCGGACAACTCCTGCCAGTCTGCACAGCACGACTCAAACCAGAGCATATCGGACTTCTTCTCCATATCTCCAGATTCCTACCGCAAGCTCTGAACCTTTTCACCTGGATCATCGCAGCTAGCTAGTTGCTATCCAAGTGGCTACTCCTGGCTAACGTCTCTGTCCCAAAGCAAGCACCAATTAGCCTGGAGCTAGCATATGCTAGGCCCATCTCCCAGCTAGTTGAAGAGGTCCATCAACCACTCTTTGGGCTACAATACCTATTCTGCCAATTGGCCTGGACCCCTTTACTTCCGATATGGAGCCTCGCCGATTCATCACGACTGGACTACCAACGTAATCCGCCCGAGGGTTTTTTTCAACAGGCTCCTCTGTCGCAATGACCCTTGAATGCCCATCTGCTAGCCTGCTAGCCGCGGCCTGCTAGCTGTCTAGAGCATATCGGACTGTTAGCTAAAGAGGTCCATCAGCCAATTTCTTGGGCTACAATACCTATTTTGCCAATTGGCCTGGACCCTTTTACTACACGGAGCCCTGCTGATCCATCACGACTGGTCTGCCGACGTAACCGCACGATGGTGGCTACAACAGACTTCTTCCGCCGCGATGTCCCTATAAGGCCCTTCTGCTAGCCCCGGCCCACTAGTTGTCTGAATCGCCGTGTCTCCAGCCCGCCTAGCTACTCACTGGACCTCTATGATCACTCAGCTATGCATGCCTCTCCCTAATGTCAATATGCCTTGTCCATTGCTGTTTTGGTTAGTGATTATTGTCTTATTTCACTGTAGAGCCTCCAGCCCTGCTCAATAAACCCTGAAATTTCCATCCCTATCTATAATATTTCCCGACAAGATAGAACTGCCAAAGGGGCCGGAGTTGCAATCTACTGCAGAGATAGTATCCAGGTCTGTGCCCAAACAATTTGAGCTTCTACTTTTAAAAATCCACCTTTCCAGAAACAAGTCTCTCACCGTTGCCGCTTTCTATAGACCACCTTCTGCCCCCAGCTGTGCCCTGGACACCATATTTGAATTGATTGCCCCCATCTATCTTCAGAGCTCGTGCTGTTAGGTGACCTAAACTGGGACATGCTTAACACCCCGGCCATCCTACAATCTAAGCTTGATGCCCTCAATCTCACACAAACTATCAATGAACCTACCAGGTACAACCACAAATCCGTAAACATGGGCACCCTCATAGATATCATTCTAACCAACTTGCCCTCCAAATACACCTCTGCTGTCTCCAATCAGGATTTCAGCGATCACTGCCTCATTGCCTGCGTCCGTAATGGGTCTACGGTCAAACGACCATCCCTCATCACTGTCAAACGCTCCCAAAAACACTTCAGCGAGCAGGCCTTTCTAATCGACCTGGCCCGGGTATCCTGGAAGTATATTGACCTCATTCCGTCAGTAGAGGATGCCTGGTTATTCTTTAAAAGTGCTTTCCTCACTATCTTAAATAAGCATGCCCCATTCATTTTTTATTAACCAGGAACAGATATAGCCCTTGGTTCACTCCAGACCTGACTGCCCTTGACCAGCACAAAAACATCCAGTGGTGTACTGCATTACTATTGAATAGCCCCTGCGATATGCAACTTTTCAGGGAAGTTAGGAACCAATATACACAGGCAGTCAGGAAAGCAAAGGCTAGCTTTTTCAAACATAAATTTGCATCCTGTAGCACAAACTCCAAAAAGTTCTGGGACACTGTAAAGTCCATGGATAATAAGAGCACCTCCTCCCAGCTGCCCACTGCACTGAGGCTAGGAAACATGGTCACCACCAATAAATCCACGATAATTGAGAATTTCAATAAGCATTTTTCTACGGCTGGCCATGCTTTCCACCTGGCTACCCCTACCCTGGTCAACAGCCCTGCACCCCCCACATTAACTTGCCCAAGCCTCCCCCATTTCTCCCTCACCCAAATCCAGATACAAGTGGGGGGGGGAAGTATTTGATCCCCTGCTTGTTTTGTACGTTTGCCCACTTACAAAGAAATGATCAGTCTATAATTTTAATAGTAGGTTTATTTGAACAGTGAGAGACAGAATAACAACAAAAGAATACTGAAAAACTCATGTCAAAAATGTTATAAAATTATTTGCATTTTAATGAGAGAAATAAGAATTTGACCCCTCTGCAAAACATGACTTAGTACTTGGTGGCAAAACCCTTGTTAGCAATCACAGAGGTCAGACGTTTCTTGAAGTTGGCCACCAGGTTTGCACACATCTCAGGAGGGATTTTGTCCCACTTCTCTTTGCAGATCTTCTCCAAGTCATTAAGGTTTCGAGGCTGACGTTTGGCAACTCGAACCTTCAGCTCCCTCCACAGATTTTCTATGGGATTAAGGTATGGAGACTGGCTAGGCCACTCCAGGACCTTAATCTGCTTCTTCTTGAGCCACTCCTTTGTTGCCTTGGCCGTGTGTTTTGGGTCATTGTCATGCTGGAATACCCATCCACGACCCATTTTCAATGCCCTGGCTGAGGGAAGGAGGTTCTCACCCAAGATTTGATGGTACATGGCCCCGTCCATTGTCCCTTTGATGCGGTGAAGTTGTCCTGTCCCCTTAGCAGAAAAACAACCCCAAAGCATAATGGGTCAAATACTTATTTCCCTCATTAAAATGCAAATACATTTCTAACATTTTTGACATGCATTTTTCCGGATATTTTTGTTGTTATTCTGTCTCTCACTGTTCAAATAAACCTACCATTAAAATTATAGACTGATCCTTTCTTTGTCAGTGGGCAAACGTACAAAATCAGCAGGGGATCAAATACTTTTTTCCCCCACTGTAGCTGATGTTCTGAAAGAGCTGCAAAATCTGGACCCCTACAAATCAGCCGGGCTAGACAATCTGGACCCTCCCTTTCTAAATTTATCCGCCGAAGTTGTTGCAACCCCTATTACTAGCCTGTTCAACCTCTCTTTCATATCGTCTGAGATCCCCAAAGATTGGAAAGCTGCCGCGGTCATTCCCCTCTTCAAAGGGGGAGACACTCTAGACCCAAATCTATCCTTCCCTGCCTTTCTAAGGTCTTCGAAAGCCAAGTTAACAAACAGATCACCAACCATTTCGAATCCCACCGTACCTTCTCCGCTATGCAATCTGGTTTCAGAGCTGGTCATGGGTGCACCTCAGCCACGCTCAAGGTCCAAAACGATATCATAACCGCCATCAATAAGAGACAATACTGTGCAGCTGTATTCATCGACCTGGCCAAGGCTTTCGACTCTGTCAATCACTACATTCTTATCGGCAGACTCAACAGCCTTGGTTTGTCAAATGACTGCCTCGCCTGGTTCACAAACTACTTCTCAGACAGAGTTCAGTGTGTCAAATCGGAGGGTCTGTTGTCCGGACCTCTGGCAGTCTCTATGGGGGTGCCACAGGGTTCAATTCTCGGGCCGACTCTTTTCTCTGTATACATCAATGATGTCGCTCTTGCTGCTGGTGATGCTCTTATCCACCTCTACGCAGACGACACCATTCTGTATACTTCTGGCCCTTCTTTGGATACTTAACTAACCTCCAGACGAGCTTCAATGCCATACAACTCTCCTTCCGTGGCCTCCAACTGCTCTTAAATGCCAGTAAAACTAAATGCATGCTCTTCAACCGATCGCTGCCTGCACCTTCCCACCCGTCCAGCATCACTACTCTGGACGGTTCTGACTTAGAATATGTGGACAACTACAAATACCTAGGTGTCTGGTTAGACACCGCTATGCAATATTTATTTCTTTACTCACACACACACACACACACACACACACACACACACACACACACACACACACACACACACACACACACACACACACACACACACACACACCTTTTTTTCGTACTATTGGTTAGAGCCTGTAAGTAAGCATTTCACTGTAAGGTCTACACCTGTTGTATTCGGCACACGTGACAAATAGCTAGGTAAAGCCCCACCTTATCTCAGCTCACTAGTCACCATAGCAGCACCCACCCGTAGCACGCGTTCCAGCAGGTATATCTCACTGGTCATCTCCAAAGCCAATTCCTCATTTGGCCGCCTTTCCTTCCAGTTCTCTGCTGCCAATGACTGGAACAAACTGCAAAAATCACTGAAGCTGGAGACTCATATCTCCCTCACTAACTTTAAGTACCAGCTGTCAGAGCAGCTCACAGATCACTGCACCTGTAGATAGCCCATCTGTAAATAGCTCATCCAACTACCTCATCCCCATACTTTTATTTATTTATTTATTTTGCTCATTTGCACCCCAGTATCTCTCCTTGCACATTCATCTTCTGCACATCTATGACTCCAGTGTTTAATTGCTAAATTGTAATTATTTCACCACTATGGCCTATTTATTGCCTTACCTCCCTTATCTTACTTAATTTGCACACACTGTATATATACTTTTTGTATTGTGTTATTGACTGTATGTTTGTTTTATTCCATGTGTAACTCTGGGTTGTTGTTTGTGTCGCACTGCTTTGCTTTATCTTGGCCAGGTCGCAGTTGTAAATGAGAACTTGTTCTCAACTAGCCTACCTGGTTAAATAAAGGTGAAATAAAAAAAATCATTAAAAAACTCCAACAGAAAAAGTACTGTATCCCGGTTGGGCAACAAGTAAAAAAGTATTGATACATAAATAAATATTAAAATAATCAATTTGTTTCAACTATATAGGTTATGTGTGTATACAGTGCATTCGGAAAGTATTCAGACCCCTTCTCTTTTTCCACGTTTTGTTACGTTACAGCCTTATTCTAAAATGTATTAAATTATTTTTTTCCCCTCATCAATCTACACACAATAACCCATAAAGACAAAGTGAAAACAGGGTTTTAGCAATTTTTGCTAATGTAGAAAAAACTAAACAGAAATACCTTATTTACATTAGTATGCAGACCCTTTGCTATGAGACTCGAAATTTAGCTCAGGTAAATCCTGTTTCCACTGATAATCCTTGAGATGTTTATACAACTTGATTGGAGTCCACCTGTGGTAAATTCAATTGATTGGACATGATTTGTAAAAGCACACACCTGTCTATATAAGGTCAAACAGTTGATAGTGCATTTCAGAGCAAAAACCAAGCCATGAGGTGGAAGAAATTGTCCATAGAGCTCGGAGACAGGATTGTGTTGAGGCACAGATCTGGGGAAGGGTACCAAAACATTTCTGCAGTATTGAAGGTCCCCAAGAACTCAGTGGCCTCCATCATTCTTAAATGGAATACGTTTGGAACCATCAAGACTGGCCGCCCAATCAGAGCAATTGGGGGAGAAGGGCCTTGGTCAGGGAGGTGACCAAGAACCCAATGGTCACTCTGACAGAGGTTCAGAGTTCCTCTGTGGAGATGGGAGAACCTTCCAGAAGAACCACCATCTCTGCAGCACTCCACCAATCAGGCGCTTATGGTAGAGTGGCCAGACAGAAGCCACTCCTCAGTAAAAGGCACATGACAGCCCGCTTGGAGTTTGCCAAAAGGCTCCTAAAGGACTCTCAGACCATGAGAAACAAGATTCTCTGGTCTGATGAAACCAAGACTGAACTCTGGCCTGAATGCCAAGCGTCACATCTGGAGGAAACCTGGCACCATCCCTATGGTGAAGCATGGTGGTGGAAGCAGTCTCTGAATGTCCTTCAATTTAAACCCCTGTATTTTCTTTGTCATTATGGGGTATTGTGTGTAGATTGATGAGGGAAAAAAACAATACATTTTCGAATAAGGCTGTAAGGTAACAAAATGTGGAAAAAGTCAAGGGGTCTGAATACTTTCCGAATGCATATCACATAACCGATTTATTGTATCCAGAGGGTGAGCAGCGTATAAAATGTGTTTTTTTTGCAGACATTTAAGCAACTTTTAGAAAAAAATTGACAGGTTTTTTCGTTAGGATAAATCAAGGGCAGTTTTTTTTGTTTGATTATTTACAGTAAGGGAAGGATTTAAGGACTAGTAAGGACATTGAAAGTCTGGCGGATTCTTATAGTCAGAGTGACGCAGGCTGCTGTTTGCAGCCTCAGTATATGTTTGCAGCTTCGGTATATTTTTGCAGCCTCCGTATATGTTTGCAGCCTCCGTATATGTTTGCAGCCTCCGTATATGTTTGCAGCAATATTACTCTTGAGCCAACAGGATCAGATATCACAGGCTCAAATAAACTGCTGAAGGGATCCCTAATCAAAAGGTCCAGGACACACAAGAGTTCAAAGCTAATGTAACACTAGGTAGCCAGCTGAGAGTGACAGCTGTTAGCCTAAATGAATAAGATACGGTTCTGATTACGTTCCTAAGTGTGGAAAAAGTATTTAGAGAAACTTAACTTACGACTGAACAGACAAATATGAAAACAATTCGCTAAATGACACACATTTCCATGCCATCGTAAAAACTATATGGACTGTTCCATCCATCTGGACAGTGGCTATAGCCAGAGCCATGTATTTAGTTATGTAAATGCATCATAATGCAGGAAATTCATTGTCCCAACTATGTAAACACATGGCTCGGTATATAGTGCGTTTTGGTATGAAACAAGTGTTTTGCAAAAAAATAAAAAATAAATAAACATTTTAAAGCACATCTAAAGTAAATGTTTTAAAAGCATGAGAACAGCTATTCTTACATGTATGGTGCCTTCAGAAAGTATTCATACCCTTTGATGTATTCCACATTTTGCTGTCTTACAGCCTGAATTCAGATTGGATTGAATATACCCATCTACACACAATAACCCATTATGACAAAGTGAAAACATGTTTTCAGAAATGTTGATAATTTATTGAAAATGAAATACAGAAATATCTAATTTACATAAGTATTCACACCCCTGAGTCAATACATGTTAGAATGACCGTAGGCAGTGATTACAGCTGAGTCTTTCTGGGCAGTGTTGGAAAAAGTACCAAATTGTTATACTTGAGTAAAAGTAAAGAGACCTTATTAGAAAATGACTCAAGTAAAAGTGAAAGTCATCCAGTAAGATACTACTAGAGTAAAAGTCTAAAAGTATTTGGTTTTAAATATACTTAAGCATCAAAAGTAAATGTAATTGCTGAAATATACACTACCATTTAAAAGTTTGGGGTCACTTAGAAATGTCCTTGTTTTTGAAAGAAAAGCAAAAATGTTTGTCCATTAAAATAACATCAAATTGGTCAGAAATAGTGTAGACATTGTTAATGTTGTAAATGACTATTTTAGCTAGAAACGGCAGATTTTTTAGGAAATATGAAGAGTGTTACTCAGTGATGTGTTGTATTTGCCCCAAACATACAGTAAGGCTTTTGTATTCAGGACATACAGTAAACACTTTAGCCATATTTTTTGCAGTTTAATTAAGTGCCTTATTCTGTCATTTAGGTTAGTATTGTGGAGTAGCTACAATGTTGTTGATGCATCTTCAGTTTTCTCATCTTCAGTTTTCAGCCATTAATGGAAAAATCCACCCAAAACCACTCATTCCTGTAATTTAGTGTTACACAACACTACTATGTGAGAACAATATTTTTTGTGAACAAAAGTTTTATTTTGACGTTATAATAAGGTTGGTAGCAACATGTTCAAATTGTTGTGGAAATCTGTTGGAGCTCAAGTTGCCTACAAAACCCACAATGCAATGGTCTCTCTATGGGCTGGCTGCCTAGCTAGCTAGCAAACGAAGCTACACACAATAATACCAAAGTCAATATCAGCATGTGAATTAGCTACTTAGGGGGCAGTATTTTCACGGCCGGATAAAAAACGTACCCGATTTAAACTGGTTACTACTCTTGCCCAGAAACGAGAATATGCATATTATTAGTAGATTTGGATAGAAAACACTCTAAAGTTTCTAAAACTGTTTGAATGTTGTCTGAGTATAACAGAACTCATATGGCAGGCAAAAACCTGAGAAGATTCCAAGCAGGAAGTGGCCTTTCTGCGAATTTGTAGTCCTTCTGTTGCTACTCTATTGAAACTACAGTATCTGAGCTGTTACGTGACACTTTCTAAGGCTTCTATTGGCTCTCTAAAGCCTTCAGAAACCGGATTGAGGGGTCTCCTGTCTCTGGGCAGATAACAGGAGCACAGTTTGTCAGTGGACTGCCTGGTGACAGAGAGATTGGAGATGCACGTTCACGAGACCTCGCCATTTTTTCTCTTCCTTATTGAATGAATACAGCATTGTCCGGTTGGAATATTATCGCTATTTTACGAGAAAAATAGCATAAAAATTGACTTTAAACAGCGTTTGACATGCTTCTAAGTATGGTAATGGAACATTTTGAATTTTTTTGTCTGGAAATGCGCTCGCGCGTTACCCTTTGGATAGTGACCTGAAAGCACGAACAAAACGGGGATATTTGGACATAACTATGGATTATTTGGAACAAAAACAACATTTGTTGCATTCTGACGAAGAACAGCAAAGGTAATACCATTTTTCTAATAGTAATTCTGAGTTTAGTGAGCCCCGAAGTTGGCGGGTGTCTGAATAGCTAGCCTGTGATGGCTGAGCTATGTACTCAGAATATTGCAAAATGTGCTTTCGCCGAAAAGCTATTTTAAAATCCGACATAGCGATTGCATAAAGGAGTTCTGTATCTATAATTCTTAAAATAATTGTTATGTATTTTGTCAACGTTTATCATGAGTAATTTAGTAAATTCACCGGAGGTTTTGGGTGGGAATGCTAGTTCTGAACATCACATGCTAATGTAAAAAGCAGTTTTTTTATATAAATATGAACTTGATTGAACAAAACATGCATGTATTGTATAACATAATGTCCTAGGAGTGTCATCTGATGAAGATCATCAAAGGTTAGTGCTGCATTTAGCTGTGTTTTGGATTTTTGTGACATATATGCTTGCTTTGAAAATGGCTGTGTGATTATTTAATCTAATCATCATAATCATAATCTAATGTTTTGCTTTCGCTGTAAAGCCTTTTAGAAATCGGACAATGTGGTTGGATTAACGAGAGTCTTATCTTTCCAATGGTGTAAAATAGTCGTATGGTTGAAAAATTTTAATTATTGCATTTTTGAGGTATTTGTATTTCGCGCCACGTTCTTCCATTGGATATTTGGCGAGGCGTTCCGCTAGCGGAACATCTAGATGCAAGAGGTTAGTACAGTTTGTTTAGGTGATTTTACAGCTATCAATTTAGGAGTCTACAATCTCCCTGTGTTCAACCTGCAGATCGATGTGCCTCACAGAATGGACATGCATTAAATACGTTTTCGCAATCTAAAAGTTGTATTCCTATTAACTTCCAGTGTAGTGAGAGACTTTATCACAATGCTGCATCATACCGGCAGAATTTCTGCCTGCTTGAACGGCCATAGCTCAGATACACATAAAATATAACACAATATAACATTCAAAATGGGTGAATCTTTACTTTAAACTCTGTAATTGTTTTAAAGTCACCATTGGCTTCATGGTAAAATCCCTGAGTGGTTCCCTTCCTCTCCGGCAACTGAGTTAGGAAGGATGCCTGTATCTTTATAGTGACTCTGTGTATTGATACACCATCCAAAGTGTAATTGATAATGTCACCATGCTCAAAAGCGTATTCAATGCCTGCTTTTTTGAAATGTTTACTCATCTACCAATATGTGCCCTTCTTTGCCAGGCATTGGAAAACCTCCCTGGTCTTTGTGTTTGAATCTGGGTTTGAAGTTCAGTGCTCGACTGAGGGACCTTACTGATAATTGTATGTGTGTGGGGTACAGAGATGAGGTAGTCATTCAAAAATCATGTTAAACACTATAATTGCACACAGAGTGAGTCCATGCAATTTAGTATGTGAAGCACATTTTTTCTCCTAAACTTATTTAGGCTTGCCATAACAAAGGGATGAATACTTCTGATAATTCAGATGATGCTCTCTGGATGAGGAGTCATAGCCTCTGAAACTGTATTGTCAATGTTTTTTGTTGTTGTTGATGAAAGTAAGAATTGATTTAGAAAGCTGTGCAAAAGAAGTCCATGTAAACATTTTGTTATAGTGAGTACAGAGACTATCTTCTTGCATCTTCTCACAGTGAAATGGGGTGAAAATGTCGTCAAGATTCAGGTAGGAAAAACATATGGTGCTGTAATTGATATGGCTGTGATTGTTGTGACAAGTCCAAGTGCCAGTGGATTCCACTCTCCAATCCTGTTCCTGGAGAGCTACCCTTCTGTAGGTTTTCACTCCAATCCTGTTCCTGGAGAGCTAGTCTCCTGTAGGTTTTCACTCCAATCCTGTTCCTGGAGAGCTAGTCTCCTGTAGGTTTACACTCCAATTCTGTTCCTGGAGATCTACCCTTCTATAACAGGGTTGGAGAGCCATGACTGAATCCCGTGTTCCCCCCACTCAAGACAAGAAACATGCTTTGCTCATTATAGCCATATAAATGAACGATGATTAACCACAGAATGGGCACAATTACATGTATTTTTCCCCCATTGATCACACAACAAGAGCAATGGCATGTGCGTGTGCTTCTAACAAACCAGAGCTATCTACTGTAGCAATATGTGGGTCATATATTTTAAACACATACAGTAGAGACAGAATATAAACACTGCACAGAGAAAACCTTTTTTTGTAGATTTTCTTGGAGAGAAGGAAACTGCAATAAGTACTGATGGAGTAAACTGTCCAGAAATTCATTTGCAGTAAAGACCCAGTTAGATGCAGTTAAATTGCTCATCTCAAGCATTGTATTGCCATTTTAGCAAATTGTGTTATTGATTTGGCACTATGCTAGAGCTAAGGAGCTCCCATTTTGAACAAATTAATATGGATCACTGTACAGTATGTCCTCAGAGGGTCATCTTTGTTATTTTCATCTTAATGTGGAGGTTGAGCCGAGTTATATTCCACTAATAACTCACAATCTCACATTTTGGCTAGGCTACATACGTATTCGTGCGTGCATGCAAGTGTTTATATTATCAAGTAACACAAAACCATGGAAACAAAAGAATGATATAACCCAGCTTAGCCCAGTGAGGATTTCAGGCCCTTTAAATATACACTGTGATGCAGTTATAAGTGCAAGGAAACTTAATGAAAATAACTGATGAGAGTAGAGTATTCGCTGGATTTTTTTTTTCAGTGGCTGTGCTCTCTGCCTCAGCGAGAGAGATATTCAGAGACAGAGTCTAAGCGCCACAGCTGTAAAGTGTCGGCCCATTCCTGAGAGCTCCGCGGGGAGAGGTGTGGATACTACTGAGGCAGACGGGAACTTGGGAGAAAGATACGTCAGCGTTGTCATCGCTCCACGCAGCCTGTAAATAGGTCAGCCTGAGAAGGCAGAAGGGCCACAGCGAGAGCCTGCCCAAATCTGTGAGCACATCCAATTACTTAGAGAGGAAGCCAACACAAAGCTACATAGAGAACAGGAAGGGAAAAAAAGGAATAGCAGAATAGGATGTATTTTTTCTACTGAAACATGTAAGACTGGTGCTCTTAGTCATACGTTTTACTGACCTCGTTTAAGGTTTCATGCTAAGCCCTTACTTACCTCCTACTTACTCACTACCAACTTCCTACTAACGTACTACTTACGTACTACCAACGTCCTACTAACGTCCTATCTACTAACTTACTACTATACTTTTTTTATTTAACCTTTTGTAGCGACCCGCACAGACAGCTGTGTGTTATGTGTTATGCTATTCATTGGTTGTGTTGTACGTACCAGTACCCAGCGTCCGCAAGGTCCGACATGCCAGTCAACCTGCTATCTGCCAACCACGGGAATGCCTGCAATGTCCTGGTGCCGGGCATCCTGGTGGTCGGTGGAGGGGGGTTTGGCAGGGGGGTGGAGCATCACAAGTTTAAGATCATGTTTAGCCATTGTTCTCTCTCTCTCTTACGTCAGGTCTTAACAAGAGATGGTCACAGTTGTTTTATACGGGTATCCTTGATTTATTATTTATTTGGCGTGGGCTACGGCCAAACAGTAGCCTGTGTTGAGTTGGGTTAATAAACCGGGAATTCGTAAACTCAAACCTCTGTCCGGACAATTGTTCATTTATGATCCAGCCAGGTCATTACATTGGTGTCAGAAGTAAAAACGTAGATACACGTTAGCCAGCTAGCTAGCTGACTACTGTGGCTAGCTAACGTTACGTGGTGAACGGGTGTTAAAAATGCTTCGAGGGAATCCGAAAGTGAAGGTGGAGGTAGGGGACGATTATGGCCAAGGAGGTGCGTGTGCATGGACGTCAGAGGATCTGGCCAAGGAGATCGCCAGGGCATCGGAGCACAGAGACCGCTTGAGGGTGACGGCTAGCATGATGGCGGCTGAAGCGTGCATGAACGCTTCGTCGACTGTGGTTTGTGCGGATTCTGGTGGGCGGACCGAAGGGGTGACGTCGACGCAGCGTGACGAGGAGACTGGGGCTCAGGATGTTAACAAACATGGCGGCGCCCAGTCTCCGATTGCATCCGTATCTGTTAACACCCACGAAGTACTCCGGTAAGGAGGATTGGGAAGCTTTTCATGCTCAGTTTGAACTGTTAGTTCATTTTGGGGGGTGGTCGAATGAAGATGGGGCACTGCAGTTGGCTTTGTGCCTCACGGATGAGGCTCTGTCCTGTTTGATATTGATTAGCCCCGAGGACAGACGTGATTATGGTGCCTTAGTGGGAGCACTGAGGAGGCGCTTTGGACAGTGTGTACAACCCGGGCTGCTGCGCTCCGAACTGAGTAATAGACACAGGCGTCCTGGAGAGCCACTACGGGTGCTTGCTAATGACATTGAGAGCCTCTCTCGGCGGGCCGATGCTCACATACCCCCCTCCGTGCAGAGCGAGCTAGCACGGGACCAGTTCATACAGGCGCTTCGTCCTACGGAGCTAGTTCATCCTGAGTCATTGCAGATAGCCTTGGAGATGGCTTTGGATAGGGAGCACCTGTGGGCTGGGGCTTCAGCTGGGGGTGCAGGGAGACACACCCACTAACCGGGGCAGAGCTACCCAGAGCCGGAAAAGCCTGCATGGGTGGCTGAAATGACGGAACTCATTCGTGCTGTGTCGCTACAGGTGGCACACAACACGCCATCTGCGCCGGAATTGCTCCATGTCCCCCAGTGCTCAGGGAAACGGCTCGGGGTCCTCATAGACGGGGTAGTGCGGACCCATGGCTCTCTTTCCCAACCACCACCATCTTCAGGAGGAGCCCACCAACACAGACGGGGAAGCAAGGCTCCACATCCCTCAGAAGCAGACGAGGGCAAGTGGATGGAGCCTGTTGTTGTGGTGGGCCGGACCTGTGTTGGGGACTTTTGTCATGTCCCTGTCACTGTGGAGGGGGTGCCCTGCTCTGCCCTGGTGGACACTGGGTCCACAGTAACCCCGATGAGGCCGGATATTGTGCCAGGTTCGACTCAGTTTGAGCCCACAACTGTGCAGCTCCGCACAGTCACAGGTGAGCTGGCACCCATGAAAGGGAAGGGAATAATGACTGACAGTAGGGGGCAGGTCTGTGTGTCATCCTGTGTGGGTGGCGGCTGTGCAGGACCATTGTATCCTGGGGTTGGACTTTCTTAGGAGCACAGGCTGCCAGTTAGACCTAAATGGGGGCACACTGAGCTTCCAGGGAGGGCCGGCAGTTACCATGGCCCCCCCTAATGTCACATTACCACAACCCAACAACCCCCTTACACCAACAGATGAAGCAGCAGAGACTCATGGCTGCCCCCCCTCCCCCACATCTGTGTGTGACTTTTCCCCAGCCCCCCTGTCACCTACGGCTGTGTGTTACATTCCCCCAGCTACCTCCATAACACATCACTCCGTGAGCCCGGGCCGCACCCCCCCAGCCCAGCTACCCCAGATGGGAGAAGAGAGGACACTGTCTGCAGTGAGGGAGATATGGGGGAGGAACTGTGATGATCTTGACCCCGAGCAGCAGGAACGGTTGTGGCAGTTGCTGTTTGAATTCAGAGACAGCTTTGCGCTAAGGAAGAGGTGGGTCAGACTCATCTTGTGCAGCATGAGATCGACACAGGTGATGCTCGGCCCATCAAGTTGCGCCCCGCCGTATCCCGCTGGCAGGCCAGAAGGCGGCAGACAAGGCTGTGTTGGAGATGCAGCCCTCTGACAGCCCCTGGGAGGCACCAGTCGTCATAGTTCCTAAGAAGGGGGGCAAGCTGTGGTACTGTGCAGACTACAGGCGGCTGAATGTGGTAACCAGGAAGGACTCATACCCCATACCACGTATCGATGACTCACTGGACCTGGTTAGGGGGTCCTCCTGGTTCTCCTCACTAGACCTCCACAGTGGCTACTGGCAGGTGCCCCTCTCCCCAGAGGCCAGAGCCAAAACTACGTTCTCCACTAACAAAGAACACTGGCAGTTAAAGGTCCTGTGCTTCAGGCCTGTGCAACGCTCCAGCTACTTTTGAGCGTTTGATGGATAGGGTGCTGGATGGCATCCCCCGACAGGATTGTCTGGTATACTTCGACGACATCCTGGCCCATGGCAGCTCCTTCCAGTCAGCCCTGGGGGCGCTACAGCGTGTGCTGGAGAGCGTGGCTGCCGCAGGCCTGAAGCTCCACCCCGAGAAGTGACTCTTCATGAGAAGAGAGGTGTCCTTCTTGGGCCACCAAGTGGGGAAGGAGGGTATCAGCACCATGGAGGACAAAGTGGGGGCTGTTTGAGACTGGCCCACCCCCACAAGCATCAGCTGAAGAGCTTCCTGGGCCTGGCCTCGTACTACAGGAGGTTTGTACGGGGCTTCTCAAGCGTCGCTGCTCCCCTGAACTGCCTGCTGCCGAAGTTCAAGGCCTTCACTTGGACAGTGGAGTGTGAGGAGGCCTTCAACACCCTCAAACGTGCAATGACCGAGGCCCCTGTGCTAGCCCTCCATGACCTCACCTTGCCCTTTATACTGGACACAGACGCAAGCAATGTGGGCATGTGTGGGGTGCTGGCCCAGATGGGGCCAGAGGGGAGAGAGTGGTGGCGTACTTCAGCAAAACATTCAACAAACATGAGCGCTGCTACTGTGTCACCTGGCTGGAGCTCCTGACTGTTGTGGCTTCCATCAAACACTTCAAGTACCTTTACAGTAAGGACTGACCACTGCTCTCCAGTGGCTCATGTCTTTCAGAGAGCCAGAGGAGCAGTTGGCACGCTGGTTGGAGGAGCTTCAGTCGTACGACTTCACAGTGGTGCACAGGGCAGGGGCATGCCACTCCAATGCCGACATCATGTCCCGACGGCCCTATACTACAGATGGGTGACGCCACTGTGAGTGGAGAAAGGGCCGTGAGAGAGAGCTGTGTGAGGAGGAGGGGGTCTGTGCCACAGTGTGTCGGGCAAGCGGGCCTGTCTGCTGTGAGCTGCAGACTGTCAACGTGGCTGAATGGGGGCAGCAGCAGGGACGGGACACAGACCTACAGCCAGTGCTACAGTGGGTAGAGGCGCAGCTGAGACCACCGTGGGAAGAGGTGGCAGCGCTCTCACTCGTGACCAAAGGGTTGTGGTCAAAGTTTGAGAGACTGTGGCTGGCTGATGGTGTGCTACAGCAGGCATGGAAGGAGCCAGCTACGGGAGGAAAGGTGGCAGTCCCAAAAGCACTGCAGGAGGCTGTGCTCCAGAGCACTCATGGGGAGATTGGGACTGGACACTTTGGGGTCACAAAACTGGGGGTAGCACAAGAGGGATGTGGAGGACTTTTGCCGCCGCTGTGACAACTGCACAGCGAGAAAGGGCCCTCCAGGCCGTTCTCATGCTCAGCTCCAACAGTTCCCAGTTGGGGCTCCCATGGAGAGGGTGTGAGTGGATGTAGTTGGGCCGTTCCCCACCACAGACAGTGGAAACCGATGGGCCATGGACTATTTCACAAAATGGCCCGAGGCCTATGCTCTGCCTGACCAGGTGGCAGAGACCATCGTCAACGCCCTGACAGCGGGGATGTTCAGCAGGTTTGGAGCTGCGGAGTCCATTCACAGCGACCAAGGCAGAAACTTTTGAGTCCTGTGTGTTCGCCACCATGTGTGAGAGGCTGGGTATGCACAAGACCCGCACTACTCCTTGTGGAGCACTTCAACAAAACGCTTGGACAGCAGCTGGCCATAGTCTCTGCCAAACACCAGCGTGACTGAGACAAGCACCTGCCCATGGTCCTCATGGCATGTCGCCCCGCTGTCCAAGACTCCACCTCCTGCACACCTGCCCTCCTCATGCTGGGGAGAGAGAGCTGCACCCCTGTGGAGATTACATTTGGTCGGCCCCTGGATAGCCTTCCTGTTCTCCCAGGGGCCAGAGTATGCCCGGAGACTCCAGGACCACCTGGAGACAGCCCACACCTTCACCAGAGAGCAGCTGGTGAATGCAGGTGTGAGGCAGAAGAGGAACTATGACATGCACACCCGGGGAAGGCACTTTGTGGCTGGGGAGCTGGTCTGGGTCTACAGCCCCCTGAGAAAGAAAGACAGATGCCCCAAGTTGGACAGCCACTGAGTGGGGCCCTGCAGCGTCCTGGAGAGGGTAGGGGAGGTTGTGTACCGGGTGCACCTTTCTCCCACAATTCCCCTCTCATGCAATGACATTCCGCAAGCACCCACCCCCAGGCGCCGCAGACAAGGCTCCAGACAGCCCGCTCACCCTGACTCCCTCCCTGTGTTATCGCGTGGTCTCCCTCCCTGTGTTATCGCGTGGTCTCCCTCCCTGTGTTATCGCGTGGTTCCCCAGAGCCACGGATTGTATTCCCCGTTCCCTCATCCTTGACCCCCATGTCCCTGCCTTCTGAAGGCAGTATCCAGTGTTCGCGGGGTCCGACATGACAGTCAACCTGCTATCTGCCAACCACGGGAATGCCTGGAATGTTCTGGTGCCGGGCATCCTGGTGGTTGGTGGAGCGGCGGAGGGGGGTTTGGCAGGGGGGTGGAGCATCACAAGTTTAAGACCATGTTTAGCCATTGTTCTCTCTCTTACATCAGGTCTTAACAAGAGATGGTCACAGTTGTTTTATACGGGTATCCTTCATTTATTTGGCGTGAGCTACGGTTCAACAGTAGCCTGTGTTGAGTTGGGTTAATAAACCGGGATTTCGTAAACTCAAACCTCTTTCCGGACAATTGTTCATTTATGATCTAGCCTGGTCATTACACTTTATTTAACTAGGCAAGTCAGTTAAGAACAAATTCTTATTTACTATGACGACCTACACCGGCCAAACCCGGACGACGCTGGGCCAATTGTGTGCCGCCCTGTGGGACTCCCAATCATGGCCGGTTGTGATATAGCCTACCTACCTACTTACTACATGTCATGCAATGTAAGCAGAGTGGCAATGCTATTTAACTTATAAGCTACATGGACAACAGAGATCAGCATTGTGATTGATTGTACAGTATACAGTACCATTAAATTAAAGAAGACATCATGGTGCAGATCTTCCCTTCCATTTGTTCAGTCTATGTTAAACTCCCTGACTGCAGTGCAGACGTATACCACTTTATATGTGAGTCATTTAGCAGGTGCTATTATCCAGAGCAACTTACAGAAGCAATTAGGGCTAAGTCCCTTGCTCATGGGCACGTCGAACATATTTTTCACCTAGTCAGCTCTAGGATTCCAACCAGCGACCCTTCGGTTACTGGCTTAACGCTCTTAACCACTAGGCTACCTGCTGCCCTATCGGCTGCATGACATCAATTAAGCCAAGGGCCATTACCTCAACCTGTTGTGTTTTACTTCCGTTGTCTTCTTTGGAATAGAATCCCCTACGGAGCCACCTCTCCTCACGCGTGCTTTATCCTGGAGGTTCATCAAAGTCCACAAAACAGCTTTCAATTGCTGTGACCTCAGAATGGTCCCTGAAAGAACTCAAAACAGCTTAGCATTTGCACAGTGCACACCGAATCTCTTCTACAATAACTGGGTTATAACAAGAGTTTTAACCTAATACCAATTATCTTTTCATTTTCTATTGACCGATTTGATTGACCAGAGAAAGTAGCATACTCTTCTGACTCCCAACTTCCAGGTCCTTGTCAGTGTGTGGTTTCACATGACACTAATCCGCGCAACGCACAGCCAATCTGTACACCTTAATGGGTCAACAAATCCAGTTATCTGTAGAAAATCCAGTTGTCTGCTTTTTCCAAAGATTATGGATAGCTTGTCATTTTCAAGCTGCAGAGTACTGTCAAAATTATAGCATAATAATACATGACAATCCATCTAATGGTATAGAAAAAAGCTTAGAAACGGCTCCATGAAAAACGAACCCTTGCATGTCCTGACAAACAGTCAGCGTCTCAGAAAAGTAAAATATATTGTGAATGTTGGATTGCTGCTTTGGCACAGGCTGTTCTCCACCTCTCTCTCTGAGGAGTGTTGACTTCTGGGAACACTGTGTTCTGCCATCCAGTGGGCGAGAGCAGTTTGAAAACAAAAGGTCAGACCAGTATGAAAAATCATACGATATATGGTACTTGGCTGACATGGTTAAAATGAGATTCTTCAACAAAAGGAAACAAAAGTAATTTCAAGTCAACTAAAATCAGTTTCTCTTCATGGGTGTTCTCAACCTCCAGTAGCAATGTTAATACCACCAGCAGGTAGGTAGAAAAGACATGCCGTCCGGAACAGTATTTGGAAAGTAGAAGGCAATTTCTAAGTATCACATACATTAGAAATGAAGATTAAGGAACATTACATCACAAGATAACAATTTGTTCATAAATACTAAACCCAATCTCAGGCAAAGGAGCTCCTAGTCAGACCTACGCGTTGAGATACAACAGTTTGTCACGGAAGATACGTGCACTCACTCATAAAACATTTTGGTGTTGGTGAGCCCAGTCAGTCAGCCTATTATTGTTCAAGGATAGAGGCGCTCCCAAAAGGCACTTACGTAATACAGTAACAGATGGTGACTGATGTGTGTTGGGAGTGAATTACTCAAGAGAGAGGAAAATGATGCAACAGAAGTAAAGAGGCTTGTCATTTAACCAAAATCAAGGATCAAAGTCAATTAGGTATTTCACTTCCTTTTGTAATGTATTTCACTTGTTCCTGATGGGATTGGAGAGTTTCACTATGAACAAGGTATGCATGATGTATAAATACTGTATATAATAATGGTTATTTCTTAATAATATTTGTAATAAGAGTAAATAAATAATTGCTGCATATAGGAAAAAGGGACTGTGATGATATTGTGGGAAGGTTTTCATGGCTAGTTATTTCGTACTACTATCTTGAATAATTCCTTTCCTTCTAAACTATTAGCCAATGTGCTGGATGGGAATAGGCCAAGCTCAAACGGGGAGTGAAAAAAAGGTAGATATGAAGTCCTATTAATGAGGAATCAAGTCAGTTGCCTTAGAGACATGGTCAAGTAATTACACATAGAAAAATGCACTTATTGGAGCCTCCATAAGTCTTTCCCCTCTGCTTTGATCAGCATAGCTACATTACATGCAATCCTTCTGCAAAGGAAGACTAAAGCATAATGTTTAATGAACTATCATCAGTGAGCATAGCATATTACCTAGAGTCTAGCCTGAAAATATATAAAATACATTACCCAGAGTCTAGCCTGAACAGACAGAGTACATTACCCAGAGTCTAGCCTGAACAGATAGAGAATACATTACCCAGAGTCTAGCCTGAACAGATAGAGAGTACATTACTCAGAACCTGAACAGATAGAGAGTACATTACCCAGAGTCTAGCCTAAACTGATAGAGAATACATTACCCAGAGTCTAGCCTAAACAGACATAGTACATTACCCAGAGTCTAGCCTGAACAGATAGAGAATACATTACCCAGAGTCTAGCCTGAACAGACATAGTATATTACCAAGAGTCTAGCCTGAACAGATAGAGAATACATTACCCAGAGTTTAGCCTGAACAGATAGAGAGTGCATTACTCAGAACCTGAACAGATAGAGAGTACATTGCCCAGGGTCAAGCCTGAACAGATAGAGTACATTACTCAGAACCTGAACAGATAGAGAATACATTACCCAGAGTCTAGCCTGAACAGATAGAGAATACATTACTCAGAACCTGAACAGATAGAGAGTACATTGCCCAGGGTCTAGCCTGAACAGATAGAGAATACATTACTCAGAACCTGAACAGATAGAGAATACATTACCCAGAGTCTAGCCTGAACAGATAGAGAATACATTACCCAGAGTCTAGCCTGAACAGATAGAGAATACATTACCCAGAGTCTAGCCTAAACAGATAGAGAGTACATTACTCAGAACCTGAACAGATAGAGAGTACATTATAGGAAAATGTATAACCATGCCAGCATAAACAAAATGCTTAATTACCATTAAGAATGACTGTATAGCGCTCTATTCTGAGCAGTAGCAGTTCTGTACACTATTAGGGAACGGTTCCATCTGTCTGTAATTCTGCCAGGATCCACTCTCAAAAAGTCAAACGTTGACAGGCTGATAATGTGTTTTGAATCCTCTTCAGTATGCACATTCCACTACAGCCCAGTACTGTATTTACATGCTTAGACATTTACAGTCATTTAGCTGACACTCTTAGAGCAACTTACAGGAGCAATTAGGGTTAAGTGCCTTGCTCAAAGGGGCACATAGTCAGATTATCATCTAGTCGGCTCAGGGGAGTCAAACCAGCAAGCTTTTGGTTATTGACCCAACTCTCTTAACCACTAGGCTACCTACCTGCCGCCTATATCTAGACAAAATAAGGTCAATTTCAGGGACATCAAGTTACTTCAAAGTAGTCTGCTCTGACAATATCAAAGATCTAAGATCATTATTGAAAATTAAAACATATCAAAGGAAAACACAAGTTCTGTAATAGTGTAACAGTTATCATGAGAATGTGAGATTTGCAGTTTTCAAATCCTTTTTCCTCTTCAGTTTAATTATGATAGCATTCCAAGAGGAAACGGCAGAATAAGGGGTTTTGGATAATTATGCATGTTTCCATTTTGGGAGGATGGTGTCATACATATAACCCGGACGTGCTCCAAACCTGAGAGGATAAAGTAGGTGCTAACCTAACGTAGAAGGCGTAAAAGATACACTTGAAACTAGGTCCCCTACATACTGATCTTGACGAGAAGAAAAAAAACTGCTGGGTGAGGTTCTCTTCTGCACTGCTCAACCAATCCAGTAAATGTGGAGGAGGAGTTAAGATGGAGTGTCACCTTCTTAACGTCACAGGCTCTCTTTCCATTTCCCCTGAAAACTGGAACATCCGGATGTTGGGGACTCGGCAGACTACAGTATAATATACCAGTATATCTTTACTTTCCCTTTCTGTTGTATAATTGCACAATAATAAACAGCTTACTGTATAACATAGAATAACCACAGTATAGTAATCTCCATCCCCATGTTCCTTCCCTCTGTCATGGTCATTTTCTTTAGAATGAGTAGGCAAAGCTTTTGATCTGAAATGGTGGTTAAAGGTCCAATGCAGCCGTTTTTGTCTCATATATCAAATTATTTATGGGTAACAAATAAGTACCTTACTGTGAAAGTGAAAACTAGCTGTTAATGGCAGAGATGTTAGGAACTCTCTTTTCGAATGGTGATGTTGCCATGCAGGCCAAAACATCATTCCACCAAAACAGGCAGAAATTTCAGGTGGTCTTTTCAAACAGCTCTTACACTAAAAGGGCATTATCATCATTTTCACAATTTGATAGTATTATTCCAACCTCATAGTGTGAAAATACACAGAGTGTACATAACATTAAGAACACCAGCACTCTACACACACTCTCCATGACTAACCAGGTGAATCCAGGTGAAAGCTATGATCCCTTATTGATATCACTTGTTAAATCCACTTCAATAAGTGTAGATGAAGGGGAGGAGACAGGTTAAAGAAGGATTTTTAAGCCTTGAGGCAGTTGAGACATGGAGTGTGTATGTGTGCCATTCAGAAGGTGAATGGGCACGACAAAAGATTTAAGTGCCTTTGAACGGGGCATGGTAGTAGTTGCCTGGCGCACTGGTTTGAGTCAAGAACTACAACGCTGCTGGGTCTTTCACGCGCAACAGTTTCCCGTGTGTATCAAGAATGGTCCACCACCCAAAGGACATCCAGCCAACTTGACAACTGTGGGAAGCACTGGAATCAACATTTGACACCTTGTAGGGCCTATGCCCAGACGAATTGAGGCTGTTATGAGGGCAAAAAGTGTTCCGAATGTTTTGTACACTCAGTGTATACATTAAACACTGCACTGGGCCTTTAACACAGCCCTGCTATTGACTGCCATTGAACTGTTAATCAATTCTTGAAAAGCAGAAAAATGTCACTGCCGAGGACAGCCCATGCATCTACATTGTTACATCATACTCTCAGGCAGCCTCCAAACAATAGCAGAAACGCAGGTCAAAACAGGTCACCTGACATCACACAAACATGTGTCACGCAGGGGAGGCTGGTAGGAGGAGCTGTAGGAAGACGGGCTCATTGTAATGGCTGGAATGGAATAAATGGAACGATATCAAACACATCAAACATGAAAACCACATGTTTGACTCCGTTCCATTTACTCCATTCCAGCCATTACAATGAGCCCGTCCTCATATAGCCCCTCCCACCAGCCTCCACTGGTGTGAGGAAAACAATAGGCCAAGCTAGCTCTCCCTTCTCTGATCTCTTTGGCTTTGACCGTTTGCACGCTGACACTGAAACAGGCTCCAACCTTCATCAATCAAATGGAAAGATGCTGTTGTAGTGGTGATAGCTAGAAACCTGGAGCAGTCCGTCTGACAGAGCCCATTTCTCCGTTGATAGCATGGTTGCTACACTTCAGTAGAGGCTCATCAAGCATCTCTTGCTAGATCATTAGCTAAGGTTGAAGCTACAGTCGTAAGCCAGCGCTAGATGGCTGTCATTCGACATGTGGTAAGATGGACACAGATATATGTTTCCACACTACAGGCACTACATGGGCTCCCGAGTGGCGCAGCGGTCTAACGAACTGCATCTCCATGTAAGAGGTTTCACTACAGTCCCTGGTTCGAATCCAGGCTGTATCACATCTGGCCGTGATTGGGAGTCCCATACGGCGGCGCACAATTGGCCCAGTGTTGTCTGCGTTTGGCCAGGGTAGGCAGTCATTGTAAGCAAGAATTTGTTCTTAACTGACTTACCTAGTTAAATAACTTTTTTTTTTTACATTAAAAGGCCAAAACCACACATCCATTTTCTAATCCATTCAAGGAAATTTGCAAACACAGATATTTTACAACTGGATGACTTTGTAATTCTGCAGAGGAAATCGAGGAGATTGCATGAAGTTTTATGGCATCATGGTACATTAAATCTCTCTACATATTAACACATTGATAGTCTCAGAGTCAAATTGGTTCGAAGCTGAAATCATAATGGGGGCTGAAGTTTGTCAGGCAAAATGGAGACAGTAGTAAAAGCTTATGTGCTGCGTTACTTAAGCCCATTTAGTGCTTGGACACATACTGATTTGAGTTTAATGGCCTGGGGGATTGCCATAAAAACAAGCTGGGTGAAAGGTTGAAAATGGGGCATACTGAAGAAAGAGGCCTGGGTGAAGACAGGGCGAGGACCATGACTCACTGGGGTACTGTCATTGCCCAGCCGCACTTGAAATAATCCAACATATGAGTCCTCAATCACCAAAACAACATGTACTCTCTGCTGCAGTGGTAGTCTGATGAAGGACAGTTTGAAACAGGATGCAGCTCATCTGAAGTCCCTTAAATATCTATTTTCCTGCACTCACTCCGCATATTTCATTCCCCTCCACAACAGCATGATACTCATCTGCCAAACGCTGCACTTATTTCCAAAAATATTTTTGTGGTATTTTGATAGGTTAAGATCCGCATTCATTAGCAATGGTTACATGTTCGCAAAGTAAATGAAATGATGTGACAGGTTCCCAACATTGGGGAACTGTAATACAAAATTCAGTATCTTTCTACAGCCCAGAGTACTATTATTACATAATGATAAACGTTATGTCAAATAAAACATGCTACAGGATTTTTTTTGCTACTCAATCTCAAATGCAAACTACAATCAGTATTGTTAAACCCTGGTCGTTAACATCAAGTGCCTGGAGTGGGCTGTCAAATCTTCTGAACCCCATTCATTTCCCATTCACAGCACACAACCCATTACTCCCCCATTCATAGCACATCTGCAGGGAGAGTGTTTGAGAGTGGGACACCTGAGAGCAGCGTAGCACTGAGGTGACGACAAGGGATTGGCACTATAAAATTACTAATTCACAGTCCAAGACATTTCTCGATTGATTCTACTGGGAATACTCCCACCCATTTCATATTCAGAGCAGCAAAGTAAAATATTCGGAGGCCTATGCAACAGTATGTGGGTGGTAGAAGTTGATATGGAACTGGTGATGATGCTCTTGCAGTATATAAAGGTTAAGTAGTATAACAACATCCAAACACTTACCCTAGTGTTGTCATGGTGACAATGGTGTACCAGAAGGAGGCGGGGATGCTGGAAAACGTGGTTCCCTTGGTGCCTTTCTCAGCGTAGAACATGACGGTGGCGAAGATGATGACAGCCATGGTGAGGGAGAAGAGGAGGAAGCCCAGCTCCGAGGCGCAGGCCTGCAGAGTGCAGCCCAGGATGCGCAGGCCCTGAGAGTGGCGGGAGAACTTGAAGATTCGGAACACCCGGAAGACTCGCAGGGTAACAAAGGCCCCGCTGACTTCTTCGTTCTCAGGCATGACAAGGCCGATGTAGAAGGGCAAAATGGCCACCACGTCAATCACGCTCATCACCGAACGTGCAAAATCACAGCGGCTGGGGGCAGCATACAGCCTCATGAGGTACTCGCAGGAGAAGATAAGCACACAGGCCGTGTCCAAACAAGAGAAGGCCACTGAAAACTTCTCACCACACGGCAGGTCCTTTATACTCCCTTTGATTGGTCGGCAGGGAACCGTTTCCACAACGTTGGCAATAACAGACACAGCGATGAAGAAGCCGGTGACGTAGTAGAACACCAGAGCCATGGTGGAGGTGTGGGGGTTCTCGAAGGCCCTCCATAGCTTGTCACGTAATGTGGCATCTGGGGGCAGGGGAGCGTCTCCGGCATTCTCTGCCTCTGTGTCCTCAGCCAAACGCTCCTGGTTCTCCTTCTTACGATCCCGGTACTCTTCCATACAGCAGTCACCTATGATCTCAGGTATTATGCCATAGAAAGCCAGCTCCTCCTCAAAGGCCTGAATGCATTCATGTCGGGGATAATGTAGCTTGCCTGTTCTAAAAAAGTTGAGTATATGGCGGAACATCTCTGGATCCCTGTCAAAGAAATATTCCTGAGTTTCCTCATTGTAGAAAAACTCCTTTTCTGAGCTGCCTAGAAGGGTGTCCGGATAACGATCCAATGTGTTCTTCCATGTCTGGAAGCGTAGTCCACTCACATTAACAAACAGGATCTCATCACTGCGACTTGTTTTGTCCACAGGAGGCTTGGGCATGGTCTGTTGGGCCAGTGGTAGCCAGCCCACGGCTGCTGCCCGAGCAAAGGGCATCCATGTTGCAACTCCAGCAGCCATTTTGTTTAGTAGCTTATGTTTCAGCAGTAAACGGGATGTTGAGTAATGGTACAGAGAGTCTCTAGGTACTTGATGGTTATTTCTGGGTCTTTTCTGATCAGAAGGAAAAGGATAGGTATATCCAATCTAATCATCCGTCCGAACTGAAGGCCTCAACAACCAGATTGGCTTGCCTCCATTCCCAGTCTGTCCATTTGTTTGTGCATCGGTTTCAACAGGAGAGGGAGAAGTAATGCTGGTAGAGAGATGATAGTGTTTTCATTGTCAAAGAAAAGGGTCACGGTAGTTGTGGCGGGAACAAAGGTCAGGCCATTGGAATAGCTCAGGAAAACTTACTCTGATTCATAAAACATCAGACTATTGACCTCTCATATAAATAATAGCACAGTGATATTGTAGAACAATACTGTATATGGCTTTTCAGTAGTGTTTCAAAAGACTTCCAGAGAACTAGTGGTTGAAGTCTCCGGCCTTTGCTTGCTGCCTCCCCTCTCTCAGAAGACAGATTGGTTGCAGTGCTGTGGTTTTCAAATTCGTATTAAATTGTGATGATGTTCCCCGAAGATGCAAGATAGACATATTTTTCTCTTGCTTTTCTTCTCTCCCTTGCAGTGTTGCTCTCCAACTTTGATTATGGATGGCTCTCTTTGTCCCTTAGTTTCTCTATCCCTCTCTCTCAAATGCACAACCAAACCTTAAGTGTAATCGATTTCTCTGATGTCTGAGAGGCCTTCTGAATGGAAAAGTTAGAGTCTTAGGCGTTTATATCCCTTGTATGGTCGTCCCTTTTTATACCTGTCAAGACACACAACACACACAACTTAGATATTGAGCAGCACAGGCTGTAAAGGCACGGTATGCTACATCTATTTGTGTCACAGCTTGGGTGAACTGCTTAAAAGTCTGAGCTTCAAAATACAAACAGAGAGGTTCCTCACAAAGGAAACTTTGAAGTTGACCATGTTTGAATGATATTTAGAACCCAGACCAAACAGTTGTACCAATAGAAATACAATCCTTATACTTAAATGTCCATTTTGCAATAATTGTCAATCTGTACAGAGCCTCAACCCAAATAAGCGCTGTGCTCCTTTGATCTTTAAACACATTATGGATCAACCACACAACTGTACCTCTTCAATATCAATCCACAAAGGGATTATGCTTTCAATGTGTAATAACATAAAGAATGCTGAATTGAATTTCAATATAAAAAAGGTTACTATTAAATCCCGAGATTCAATTACTATATTTTTTTAATTTAAATGTCACTCTTCTGAACAAGAGAGGTGTTAGGGTGTATCCATGAAACAGTCTGCCTTGTGAGGGAGCTGGAGTGTACCCAGACCCGTCTCTAACCAACAGACCCGTCTCTAACCAACAGACCCGTCCCTCTAACCAACAGACCCGTCCCTCTAACCAACAGACCCGTCCCTCTAACCAACAGACCCGTCCCTAACCAACAGACCGTCCCTCTAACCAACAGACCCGTCCCTCTAACCAACAGACCGTCCCTAACCAACAGACCCGTCCCTCTAACCAACAGACCCATCCCTTTAACCAACAGACCCATCCCTTTAACCAACAGACCGTCCCTCTAACCAACAGACCCGTCCCTCTAACCAACAGACCCGTCCCTCTAACCAACAGACCGTCCCTCTAACCAACAGACCCGTCCCTCTAACCAACAGACCCGTCCCTCTAACCAACAGACC